>NW_017307146.1:546139-563296 GCF_000935625.1 Nanorana parkeri
AAAAAACTGCATGAAAGCATAGAAAAGAAAAGACCTGCGAGAAAAAGTTACTAAATATATTTACCTTACCCCCATCTTCTGTACTGCAGAGTGGGAGTCATGATTGTTCTAGAGAGGTTCTGGGGAACGAGGAGAATTCAAAATCTCACAAAACATGGAAGGAAGAGTCATATTTTTACCCACACCGGGAAGTGATTGTCTTGGGAGAAATATGTAGGCTGCCATTGCTGTCTTCCTGAAAATGCCAGCTGCCTAGCTGTCCTAATGGCCCTATGGCTTTAGTACTTTCTGAGCCCCTGGCCCAGAACATGTATGCAAAGTTGACTTCATATATATACTACATATCACAGTGGGCTGTTGACTTCATTTGATCCATACGTGTTCAAAAAGTGCTGAAACCGGGCAAACTAGCATTTTCAGATGACATTAGCAGCCCTAGCCCTTCTTTTATAACCATTTTTAAGATATAGATCAGCTAAGTGTCTTACAGTCTGGAAAGATCTTTGCAAAGAAACAATATAGAATGAGTGGAGTCCTGTGGGTATGTAGAAAGAGCTTATTAATAATGAAAAAAGAAAAATGTTTTGTGTACAGGGAATTCAACATTTATGGGATTACAGCTGAAAGGTAAGCAGGTAGAGGCTTGTGTAAAAAAATGGCTGAAAAAAATAATCTGTTCATCTTCCATTCAACAGATAATTACCCTTATAATAGAGAGCCAACATGTATTTATTTTATTTTAATAAATTAATATCTGTATCTTGTCATGGTGGTGCAGGTGCAGATGGAAATTTGCATGTTGGAAATTGTAAACACACCTCTGTGAAATCCATCCAAAGGAGTGCTCCATTTATGTCTTAGATTTCTCCTCCTAAGTACTCCTATGTCTAGCCTCGTTTATGTGTTATGTAAATTATCGGAGCGAGGGGACATTGGGACCGGTTTTATTTCTTGTGCAAATAAAGCATTGCTAAAAATTCACTTATAAATGAAAGAATGGTATTTTATCCTTTTTAAAAATTGCATTGAATAGCCAGCATAAGAACTGGCAACGTTTAACATTTTTATCTATACAAAAGTATAGTTTTCACAGATATTCACTTTTGTGTCTGAAAGCTGTCCTTTGACATAGACAGCCATTATTGTGATTGAAAGGGAAATGGAAAATTACTGTTATTTTGTTTATTTTTATTTTTTTATGGCTGGACCTCAGGAATTGGATATGACTGTACTAAAAAAAATGTTATGCTCAACTTCAGTTTTATAATACCAGGCAATTAATCCACGCCCGACCGGAATAGATGGGAAAGCGCAGTCATTTATTTTGAGATCTATTCAGAAGAGCCAAGTGGTGAGTTACAGGGCACATTGCTCCGCAGTGGAGATGACGATATTAATGTAACCATAGACGTTAGGATCTTTTCTCTAATGTAAAAACATTCAACTAACTTGCAAAACAGCCAGTTAATGCAATATTCAGAAATGATGGAAAAAAACAAATAACTGGGAAATATCGGTCTACAGGAAAGCATTCTCAGCAGACTGTTGTTACTTTGAGATGTCATTAATGTGAATGATCACACAGAGTGGTGTACAGTGGAATCAGTGAGATATCTACATCATTGTATGATCAGACAATTAAAGTCCGGGTGCAAAGCATGTGGTATACTACCTTTTTTGCATAGGCATGGGAAATAATAGATGCGCATGAAGGCCAAAAGGGAACATTTTACAATGAATGTACTATAATTCTATTAAGCTGTTCAGAAGAGTGATAAAGTACATGTGAGAATTAGCCATAAAAATGTTTTCATTGAATGTAGATGAAATAAAATGTAGTAACCTGCAACAACCCTTCAGATTTCATAGTATGGAAAGATTTAATAGATTATTTGTGGTTGGTTGCTTACTGTTGGTTTATTGCACATCATTAGGTATTTTATGGGGCATGTCACCCCATACTACTCACAGTTGATGTAGCATACATAATATACAGTATGCAGTAGAGGGTATATAATTGAGAACTATAATGCCCTTATCTAATAAAATGTCATTTTGGAACCCTCACAGACATTAACAGGTTCCAACTTGTGCCTCTGCACGACTTGGCAACATTGCAGAAGTTTAGGGACCTGTGTTGTCTTCAATCAGAACTGATCATTATCCATCCACTGTTGCCTACAATACAATGTGCATTAGCTAGTTGCTAAAAGGTTGCTAAAAGCAGCCCAGAACTTATTTACTGTAAATGCTCCCTTTAAATGCTCACTTTATCAGTAAAACACTACTTAACGTTTTCAGTGAGATTGCCTTTCTCTGGGGAACAAAACATAAATGGTCTTTTTATGCAAACATCGAATGAGAGCTGGATGGAAATAAAGGATGACAACACCTGCCAATAGTAGAGGTATCACTTTCAGCCTTTTCCCTAACTAGACACCCTACCATCCAGAGCTGTGCCACAACCTCATGTCCATCTTCCATCAAGTCCAGCACCTATAAATGTTTATAAAGCTAGTTAGAACTTAAGAGCACATTAGGCTGATGCATAGCCCTGTTGGTTAGCTCCAGAGGAGGTTGATATCCATGCCGAAGGCATGAGGTGTCACTCACGTCACAGCTGCAGAAAACATTGCCTTTATGAAATTGGAAAGTAAAGATGATATTACCCTTTTCTGCATTTGGAAATACATTTTTATGGCACAGCTCGTTTCTGCTAAAGATGAACTAATAGCTGAAAAAAAGTGGATCTCGGAGTCTGAAAAGCTATTTAACAGCTGAAAGGGTACTGCTGGGATTGGACCATTTTAAGGGATAGTGATTTTATGACTGCTGTTCTGGAGTGGTGCAGCAGATAATGTGTCTGATGTCTGACTGTGCTGTAAGGAGAATGGAGGCTCATACAGTGTCTGCACACTACAGGTGACTGATTACCTCTTTCATTCTAACAGCACAGAGCACAAACTTTCTTTTAAGTGTAAATATTTTATCACAAATCTTCATTTAGTTTCAGTGTGTCCTGACTGTTACAAAGCTGTATGAAAGTAAAGAAGGCTAACAAACTAATTTTTGATTAGCTGGAAACTGGGAATAAGCAAGAAGAATCAAATTGTACGAGGGACTGGCATGTCTGGTCTCTGAAATGGCTACCGGAAAAAAGGGTTCCACCATTCATTTTGGGTTCTTCCCTCTTCTAAAATGGTTCAGTCTAATAGGTCCTATAAGGAGAAATCTTTCTGGGGACCCATATAAACATTAAAGTGTATCTAAATCTAAATGTATCTAAATTAACCTTCTCAACCAGGGTGCCACAGCACCTTGGGACGCCTTCTGATTTTTTAATGGGGTGCGTTCAAATCTTCGCACAGCATTATGCATTTCCATAGTTCAAACGAGGAGCACCATGGAAACACATGACGCTTATCCAGAGTGGACTGCATGCAGGACATCCCCCAGTATTCAGGAGAGGTTAGAAGTCTGTCTTTGTCAACAAAATAATTTTGGCTTCACATAACATGAGCATATCAGACCTCCAGCAAAAAACAAGCACCCCTACACAACAGCACAGACACATTCATAAAAGAAAACATTTTCATTTATTCATCTTTTTGCATTGGAGCCTGCATTGCAGCCGTGATCAGAGGAGATGGGCTTTAAGCAGAAGACAGGGAAGACTCTTGTAGTCTATCTAGAAGTCCGCCGGCTTTATAAAGAGCGTCTGTCACTATAAAGTGGCTGTGTCAAGTAGGGGCAATTCAGCCCCCTGGGGACAGTCATTTTAAAGGGTATGCATCAATAGTTGTCACATATCAGCTGTACATCTGTTAAAGGCTTTTGGTGGCTCTTACCTCTTTGCTGTTGTGGTTCTGATGATACCTGTTATTCTAGAAGCATGTGTTCTGCTCTTTGCTGCATAGAGCTAGCAGTAATGAGTGTTGCCCGCCTCACCTTATGATTAATTTAACGTGCCTCTTGGCCACTTACTGCCCAGCCCCCTATATCTCTCGCTATTTAACACCTGTTCAGAACAGCTGCCGTTGCTTGACCAACATTTCCCCCGAGTTGTTCCTGAGTTCCCACCTGTTTCTTTGCTCCTGAACTGTTTTTCCCGTGGACTGACCTTTTGTGTACTGACTTGGCTTTCTTCTCCTGATTTTGTTTGTCTGCCACCAGCCCTGACCTTTGGCCTGTCCTCCAGATCTCTGTCTTCTTCATTGCTGTCTCACCTTTGCCAGTGCTGTCTAGTATGCTGCCACGTTCCTATTCTCCTGCATATATGGGTGTATATCCACACGTCAAGCAGGGTGAACCTGGGGGCATTGACCTGGAGTCAGCACACAGGTAAGTCCAAAATTCCATGAGCAGGTCCCTGGCAGAATACCGGCTGGCACTTAGACCCACCACCCTGGGGAAACCCACACAGCTTGTTCACTTGTGGGCTCATCACATCCTTGGAATTTTTACATTAGTAATATAAAGTAATTAAAACAGAAAATATGTAGGGAGCAGCCAATACTCATTTTTAAGATTTTGGATTATCTGTCTTCTTTAAAATGTCATAAGGTAGAGGAGGTAAATGTGGACACAGGTGACAATTAAATCCAGTGGTAACACTAACGCTGCCAATTATAAACGCAGTATGGTATGTAAAGAGGCCACAAAGCATTATCTCTCCTTCTTGGGATGCATTGTTACCTTTGAAGATAAATAAGGCTATGAAAGGTAGGGCCACCAGAAATTGATAAGTCCTCATTTTTGCCGGATTGATTAAAGTGATATTAAAGTCGAAAGGTTTTTAAGCTATTTTAAATGCTGGTTAAATCACTTACAATGTATGCTGCTTCCTGGTGTTTAAATGTTTTTGTTTCCTGCAGAATCAACTGGTCCCCTGATCACTGTCCCTGTTATCCTGTGTTAGGGTGGCTCCTTTCCCTTGCTGGGTCCCATGGAGTCACCCTTGTGTGTGTGCTAGTAAGCTGTGTGAGCCTCTACAAAGACACAGCAAGGCAAGACATTTCCCACTCCCCCCTGTTACCAGCTACCTGCTCCTCTTTTCTCCTTTTTTAAGCTAGTAGTTGAAGAGATGGTGGAGACTGCTCCGTTCCTTGTGATCTTGTACTGGACAAGAAGTTCAGATGAGAGGATTTCTTCAGAAACATGAGGACTGTAATTGATTGGGCAAAAATGTACAGAAATACTTTGCTGAGCAATGTACATCTGCTTAATCTAGATTCAATATTGGAAAAAAAATGCGAGTTTAATACTACTTTATATAAGAAATAAACAGGCTCTTATATATTTATATTAGGGTGCAAGTATTAGACATTATCCCAGCAATGGGGAAGTCTGTTCTATGATCACTCACAAGATAGAATAGCAAAAAGAAAGAACAGCAGGAAACAGTGGTGGAGGACTGTGGGAGGAAGTCACTAAATTGTTAACGCTGTGGTTGTGTAGTCACTGGCTATTTCCTCCTGTATTTACTAAATTTAGTTCATATGCACATACATACACTTGTTTATATACATACTGTATCTATGCAAATACACAGTATGTGTTTATAGATTGCCCAAAAATATACCTTTATGGTGAGCTATAAATCCCTGCCTAAATCTGTAATTTGGTGTCTAGTACTGAAAAACCACTTGCTGACCAGGTGTTTAGATCCCCTTCCCTTCCAGGCAAATTTTCAGTATTCAGCACTGCAGTACTTTGACTGACATTTATTCCGTCATGCAGCGCTGTACTGAAATGAATTTTATACCATTTTTTGGGGACAGATAGAGCTTTCTTTTTGTGGTATTTAATCACCACTGCAGGTTTTTATTTTTTAGTATATTTAGGAAACATTACTGAAAATTATGAGAAAAATTATGTTAGGAAACAATTATTACCCAATTTTTTGGTAAAGCATAAAAGATGAGGTCACGTCAGGTAAATAGACAAGCTTAAAAATTGCGTGCACCCGCGAAATCGCAAAAAAACTACCATACCCAAAATTGACCATAGGCGACGCTTTAAAAGCTTTTACAGCTCATCAGTTTAGTGTTATCAGTGATTGATGGCCCTAAAATAATTGCTCTCACTGCGACGTTTGCGGCGACATGTAACATGTGTGGCGTAATGAGCGCAATCTCCGTTTTCACAGGTATGCGTACCTGGCGCATGTTTGCATGCGTGTATGTATGGGTGGGGACTTTAAAAAAAATTGTTTTTTTTCTTTTTTATGTGTAACTTAAAATTTTTTTTTGCAAACTTTCATTTTTTTCACTTAATTTTATTGCTATCACATAGGGGGCTAAGAAACCCCCCGAAGTGATAGCAAAAGATGTGACAGGTCCTTTTTATGGAGACATCAGGGGTCCCCAAGACTCCTAATGTCACCTAGGACCACCTTGAAGAAGCTGATGAAGCAGAGATCTGCTACATCAGGTTCTCTCCAGCGTCTAAAGCTGGAGAGTGACACAAGAATGCGGAAGTCATGTACTTTACATCACTTCCGCATTCTGACACCGGAGAGGGGACCGGAGGCACTGGTCTGAGAGGCACTATGCTTGTCCCGGGCTCACACCGGGCACAGCGGAGCCCGGGACCAGCGGGAGGGGGGAAACCGCGGAGTGGGCGCACATACCGGGACCTCATAATCACTCCCAGTCTAACACTACTTGCTTTGACCTTAGGTTGGTGAAGCTTGCCTGTTTTGGAAATCTCTGCCCATGAGCGAAGACTTGTGTGTGTTAAAACTCTTCTCATTATTTTGCATAAATCCAGCATTTAAAGTGATTATTTTCTTTACCTATGTAGGGCAAAATAAAAGGGTAATTTAACACTCCTTACTCCCCAGAGGCATGTAATCACCTTTTCTTACTCCCACACCATTCTATTTGGCTATTAGGAGGGGGGAAAAAAATCAAAGCCACTTGTCAGATATTATATAGGGCTTTTGACTTCTTCTCTAGGCACATGTGATAGTGCTGGGCTGTTCGTGAGGAATCTAGTCATCTACTAACCCATACCGGGAGTGTTGGAATTCTTAGCAACGGGAGCCAAATGGTGGTGCGTGAGGGTAAATGCATGCTGCTGGTGGGGAGAAGGGGCAGGAATTTAAAGTGCATTTTCCACTACTGCAGTCAAATGTGAGAAAAACAAACTGTGACCTTCTGGAGGGTGGCTACTTTTGTTCCCCATGTTCCTGTGTGTGTTGTAAAGTAGCCACTGCTCCAAGCTCACTCCTGTAATGGACTACAATCTCATGTTTAGTTTACTAATTTGTATTAAGATTGTAGTCCATCACAGGAGTGAGCTCTTTGAGCTCTAAAATGTACCTTGTTTGTGCATCACTCAGCAGTAGATCATTAAATGATCTCTGAATTCATGCTGGCACTGTGTGTTTTGTAAAGTAGACACCGCTCCAAGCTCGCTCCTGTAATGGACTTCAATCAAAATACAAATTAGTAAACTAAAGGTGTTATTGTACTGTGACTGACTTTACAACACACACAGGGACCATGGGGAACAAAAGTAGCCACCCTCTAGAAGGAAGGACAGTGTCGGCATGAATTCAGAGATCATTTGAGGATCTACAGCTGAGTGATACACAAATAAGATACATTGTTAATAGTTAGGGTACTTGAATGTATTTTTAAGATTTTACTCCTGAGTTTAATGTCCCTTAAATTAGAATAAACATTATCTCTCCATCCCTATTGCATTCCAGAGTAAAATTTAGTTTAGAGAAAAAGACTTCTTTCAGTAAAGTGGTATGTAAGCAGCAATTTCTAAATATATATTTTTTACATTTTTGTTATGCTATGTGACTGAGAACATGTAACAAATATGAAATATGAGTTATCTCACTTTTTAGCTGCAAAATAAAAAATACACTTTAGGTGACCCTTTACCTTTGCTCTGTATGGGCAAAGGCCAGGGCTACTTTTAAAGGATAAATGACTTAAATTGGTATTATATAAATAAATCAGTAAAGAATACTAATAAGGAAGTTCCCATCATGTAGCTTGTTTTTTTTATCTGCAGTTTCCATGGCTGTCATTTTGATCTTGGCTTCAGGATATAGATATATATTAATGTGAAAACAAAATACTGTAAATGGAGGAATGGTATTGTGTTTCAGTATATTGCTGCAGCCTGTTGTTACTGAACTATCATTTGAAAAGGTTTTGGCAGCTGGGCTGTCTTCCACAGCTTGGCTGAAGTTCTATCTGATTTCATTAGTGAAGCTCAAACATATATAGAAAAATCTGTTAGCCAAGGATAAACTGTATCTTCTTAGCTGAATGCTGTAAGAACCAATGATTTTAAAAAAAAAAAAACCCACTAAACCAGCGTTTCCAGCAAGACTACAGCAGAACATAATCCTAAGAAATAGAGTGTAAATGGAAGTATTAAAGTGTAGGGAAACCCTGTGAACAAAATCACTGTACTGTATTTGCTTCATTTTGGTCTGTTAAATAGACCATTGATAGAATTTCGTTGTGTCTGTTTAATAAGTGAAAAAAACCTGTTGGTCATAACTTATTTCTCTTTTCTTCCCCCATTCTTCTGACGGTGGCCATTTTAACTAAAGGCTGGTTACTAGCTCTCCCCTTACTTTTCGTGAACTCTGGCACATATGATTAGGACATGGGACCATGCACACCATCTCAAGTGAGGAGAATGCCTTTCCCTGAGATCTCATGAGATTACAGATGAGATTTCCCAGCAATGCTCTGCTGATGACAAGGCAATCCCAGTGTGCATCGGTTGGCAAACTGAAGTCATTTTGCCCTTTCAAAGCAGGAATGCCATGCTTTGGCACAATTACATAATTTGTGCCAGAGGTGGACCAGGAAGTGGATAAACTCTATCTGTCAATAAAGGAAAACACATTTGTTTAACTAATGCATGTAAGATGATTTTAAATCAGTATGCACAGCTGGGCAGAATTGACACAATACCATACAATTTCTGCCCAGAAAAGTGAGAATCAGTCCATTTCTGATAGATCACCAGGTATGTTTCTATGCTCTAATAGACCCCTGATGTCTCCATAAAGAGTACCTCTCACCTCCAAGCGCAGTCACATATGGGGCTTGTTAGACCCTCTGTGATAGCAAAAGTTAGGTGACATTTTTTTAAAAAGGTTAAAAAAAAGCATAAAATAATAAAATCTAAAAAAAAAAGGTGTCTAAGCTTTACCTACCCTTTCCATGCTCCAGCGTTGTCCCTAGCTTGTTCTTCCACTCAGCGTCGCTATTAAGGCAGGATAACAGTCACATCATTCTGCCCATTTTCTGTGGGCCCACTTATAGCTGGGGTTCTGTATATAGTCTTTACAGTAGTTAGCTTTATGGGAATGCACTTCTTAACCTCTTGCCGTCCGCCCGTAGTAAAAAAACGGACGGACGGCACTGCAGCATCTGCGGGTTGCCGTCTCCAGACGGCAATATTGAAGCCATGTGTTTGTCTGTACTTAGGAAAACAGAAAAATGGTCAACAAAAGTGATGCCTGATGAAGGGACCGGACAGGTTCTGAAACGTTGCCACACTGATATGACCTGCATGAATGAATAAAAGGATTTCGTTTTGAAGAAAACCTGGAGTGCTGGTGACCATTTTTCTGTTTTGCAAGTATTTGGTGGCGCCATCCGTGGCCACTTCAGCACCCCCCACATTGTATGGGGCTTCTCGGTCAGGAGTGTGGTGGGACTCTCTATTTGACTGTGTCTGTACTTAGGGTTGCACAGATACCAAGTACAGTACTCGGTACAAGTACGAGTACATGTACCGATACTTTTGAGCTCCAAGACTACACTAGAGAAAAATGCAAAAATTAGGAGGCAGCTGTCATTTGTAAGGAGCACACGGAGCTCCTGGGATTTGTGCATCTCTGTTTTAATGTATGATTTTGTTTTTATAAATATAAATAAAGGGATGCACAGATACCAGTTTTGCGAGTACGAGTACTGGTACTTGCCGAGTACTTACAAGTACGAGTACTGATACATTTTTGTTTATTGTCATGTGACAGTTTTTCTAAAACAATACAGACTAATAATTTCAGGACAGTGGTGGAGTGCCAGAGCCAGGTCCCCGCTGCAACCGCTGCAACCCTGGTAGTTCTCATCAAAATGCCAAATATCTGCACTGGTACTCGAAAAGTATCTGTGCATCCCTAGTACTTAGGGGCATAAAGAAATCTGTAGTACTCCAGAATTTGTGCTTTACACTCCTCTGCAATTCCAGAGTGTTGGACATCACCAGTACATCAGACTGATACACAACAAATAGAATATTGCACTACTGGAATGCAGGAAACCATTTTTCCATTTTGTATTTATCCATGGAAACAGCAGTACATGCACTTGCACGTTTTGTGCTTTATCAAAGAGTAGCTGCCACTATGTGTTTTGACTGAAACATGAACCATTCCCTGCAAATGCTGTGACAATTCAAAAAACTTTAACAAAGCCTATGATACCACTGTTCTTTCAGACAGGAATATGACAGGATTTTCTATACAGTAGCACTCTTCACAGAGACAAGGATACTTTAAGTTCTTATTTAGAGCATAGAGATAAGCTTAACGATTTTTAATATCGTCCTTTAATAAAGGAAACGGTGCAGGAAAAATATACAGAAAAATATGTTAACAAAGAGAGAAAGAAATGACAATAGTAAAATAAAAAATAAAAATAATTTAAAAAAAGAGTACTTAACAGTCCATTTCAATACACATTCTCCAATTCCGAGTTATGAAAATTGGGTCAATATTGTCACTCTCAGTTTATGACTCAGTGGAAGAGGTCACCTGGGTTATTATGATTGCCAGGCCCTCTTGTGTTTACCTAAATCTATCAAATGCTAAAATCTGAAATTATGCATGGTTGACTTTCATTAGGAGTAGCCATAAAAGGTTAAGTGGGTAGGCCTGGTACCTTACTAGGTAATTGGGGCTAGGACTATAAGGATCACAGGCCCAGATTAGCAGATATCTGTTTTCTGGAATTTGAGAATGCCTGGAAACAATAAGGGCAGCCTGTGGTCAATTGAACTGAATTGCAGGCTGCATTTTTTCAAGATGAGTGCTTAAAGGAGTACTATGGACCAACCTTTTTTGCCCAAAGTTTTATTCAGGGTAACAGGAGGACATATACTAATGTCATTTGGTGACCCAAACCTCAGTATATAGCGGGCTATTGCCTGAGAATACTGTTGAGATCCACCCCCTGGCTGATTAACAACTCTAGAGGCAGAGCCAGCTGTGCCCGCCCCCTCCCAGTCTGTTCCTCCACTCAGTGCTGAAGAATCGGAGAGGGTAGGGGGGAATCTCTGCAGGGAGTGGTGACTGACAGTCACCGCTCTCTGCAGGTAGAGGATCGGGAAGTCATTGATCGGTGGTATGTGTTCGCTGACTTCCCGATCAATAGAACCGACCTGTGACAGCTTCAGTATCACAGGTCGGCTTGAATTATGGGGATGAGTGGTTTTCACCCCATAATTCTCCTTTAAGAATGTCATAGTTAATATTGATATGCTCAAACATCATTACCGTTACAATGCTTTTTTTGGAGGGGTAAAGATCTTTGATCTCCAGGTTTGTAAGCTTATAAGCCACACTAAAGTATCTCTAGCTCTCTAATTACCTCCTCCCACGCTTGCCTCCAGGACTTCTCCAGAGCGTCCCACATCCTCTGGAACTC
This sequence comes from Nanorana parkeri, assembly GCF_000935625.1. Lineage (NCBI taxonomy): Eukaryota > Metazoa > Chordata > Amphibia > Anura > Dicroglossidae > Nanorana > Nanorana parkeri. Next base: position 557,839 of record NW_017307146.1, read on the forward strand.
CTTACCCCAATCTGTCCACCTATCTCCTACACTGACCACCTTTAGGCGATCCTTAAAAACCCATCTCTTCAGGGAAGCCTATTCCACCTCAACATAACTGCCTTTTACTTCTTTCAATAACTCAATCGAAAACTTTTTGTATCACTTGCCCCTCCTACTAGATTGTAAGCTCTCATGTGCAGGGCCCTCCTAACCCTATTGTACTGAAACTGTATTATATTGTAAATTGTATTGTAACTGTACTGTCTCCTCCATTTTGTAAAGCGCTGCACAAATTGTTGGTGCTATATAACTCCTGTATAATAAAAAAATAAATAATTACAGGTGGTTCTGAGCTAATACCACAGGAAGAGATTAGAAAAATCCACTGGGGAGCCAGAAAAAAACACAACTGAATGCTTGTTTACACCATGTCCGTTGAGCTGCGTTTTCTGCACACTAGTGTACATGAATAGTGATGAGCCGAACACCCCCGTGTTCGGTTCTAACTCGAACTTTCGAACATGAATGGTGTTTTACATGGTATGAACAAGCCCTTGGAACTTCTGACAATGTTCCTGTCAATGCCTTATTTTCCCACTGACAACCCCGCTTGGTTTCAATTGAAATTTCTTGTCTCTATCCTTTACCTGCAACAGCTTCCAATACACGATAGCTGCCCTGTCTACCCTTTTATAGTGAGGAAACCTCACTATACACCTAACCTAACACCTAACAAAACCCCAACTATGGGCCTTTCCAAGCCAGATAACCTAAGTTCAGTGGTCCTTGCAGTGCATTATGGTTTCAAAGCATTATGCCTGGTGAAATCCCACATGAGTTCGCCAGGACTGCAAACCGCAAATAGACTAAACCTGCCTGAAACCCATGCTAGACCCAGACCTGAACCTCATCCCTAGTTGGTATGTATTTAGTAAGTACAGATATTAAAACAAATAACAATTTAAATACAAACAAAAGAGATAAAACCAATGTTTTAGGCTGAGATGATATAAAATATGTGATCTGCTTATGGATTTACCTAAAACCGTTTAAGCCATTGTGAAGCAAGACTCAGACTAGGAGGGGGGGTCAGCACTATGAACCAATCAGCCCTCTATGCTGACACGGCTCTGTGTCAGAATAATAAAAAAAAAGAAACAGCAGTGTTTCCCTCCTTGGCGGCCGGGAGCGGGAGACTCCCGGAGCGCCAGGAAGAGTTTGCTGTTTGGAGATCAGTGTCCTTGGTTAGCAGGTAACCAGGGACGCTGATCTCTCTGCAAGTGGCCGGAGCCACTTGGAAAGCCGGCCGGTCGACCAGCTTCGGCTTTCAGCACGGCTCAGCCGAGGCATATGCGTTCGGCTCGACTGAGCCGCTCGGCCACGTTCGGGAGCTGTATGGGCTATAGTGAATAGCCCGTACAGCAGCCCTGCGGTTCTACTGAACTGAAGGGGTCCTGGGGCCGAAGCTAGCCGAAGGATCGGCCGAAGCTACGGCTAGATCCTTCGGCAGCTTCGTGAATAGACCCTCTAGTCTCCTTACAGCACCAAAGTAAAAGTATTTTCAACATTAATGGGAATAATAGGGAATAATAAAACATAGCACCTATCTTTGAAGGCCATATACAGTGGTCATACATTTTAAAAAGAAGCAGATCGACTTGCTCCTTATTCAGCTTTTTCAGATAAGATTTGAAAATTAAAGATAGAAGCTGATTGGTTGCCATGCACAGCTGCTCCAGATTTTCTCTGCTCCAGTTTTGATAAATTCACCTCAATGTCCTTTATCACTGCTTGTTGCAGGCACTTCTAAGGATGCTTAGTAAGGTATTGTACTTTACTGGATTCCATATGCAAAGTATAAGCACTGAAGCTTTCATAGTAAGGGCATTATTATACCACACAATGAGGGGAATTTATCAAAAGCAGGCAAAATCTGAATCTGTTTCCCAGGGCGACCAATCAGCTTCTCTCTTCATTCTGTTCAGTTAAGATTTGAAAATGAAAGAGAGATGATTGGTTACCGTGCATAGCTGCTCCAGATTTTGTCTGCTCCAGTTTTAATCAATCCCCCTCAATGTATTCAGAAAGATGCATATGTACTAGCAAGTAAAGATGATCATGAACCTAGAACCTTTAGAAGCCACCATCCTTGTCCTTAGATGCATGCTGGTTGATTTGTGTAAACACTTTGGTACAAAACTTCTGCTTTGCAAACAAAGCACTTCAGGCTTCGGCCGTGAAGTAAAATACTGTTTTGGGAGTAACAACTAATATAATAGTGGGTCCTGTGGTCACATGGGGGTGGTGGGAAGAGGAACTCTAACCATATCTTCAAAGTAACAAAAAAGGCACCTTTAGAAATGTTTAGTAATGACAATCTACAAGCAGATACTTCTAGATAATTACCGGCTTTGTATTCTTTGCATATCTTTTCTTATCTTTTCCAGTGGCCATTTTAACTAAGGGCAGATTAATATATCTCCCCTTACTTCCTGGAACTCTGGCACATGTGACTAAGACATGTGGCCATGCACATCATCTCAGGGTAGGAAAATGCCTTTCATGGGATTTCCCAGCAATGCTCTGCTGATGTAACTTTCCCAAGATGCAATGCTTTGGCACAATTACACCATTTGTGCCAGAGAGGAGCAGGAAGTGGAAAAAAATAAATTGTAAGTAAAATACAAATATATATGTGTGTTTAGCTAATGAATGTAGGATCATTTCATATCAGCATGCAGAGTCAAAGGTCCACTTTAAGGTAGCAGGAGATCAGTACTCCTGGAAGTGTCCTTTTCTGGAGAAACTTCACCTGGCAATGAATCTTTAATGGAGTGGCATGGCCAGCAGGAGAGGTAAGTGCTGACTTCTTTACAGAGAGAGCTTTCATTAACACATTACTTTTGGTGATGGAGTTACTTTAAATGTATGCCCCAATAGCCAATAAAGGATCCAAATTCTCTATGTGTGCACCAAATACCATTGCAGATCCAGGTATTACTTTGTAAAAGGAGCAGGGACATCATCACTGGGCTGCAAATAGCCTATGAAGAGAGCTTTGGGAAGGTCTCGGCAATTCCCTTACAGGTTACCTGCAGAAAACTACAGGAGGGGGCAGCAGTGACAGGTCTTTATTACAGTAAGCTTCTTTACTGCGGCAAAATGTTGAAGTTTTGTCATGCTGGATTACTGCACAGATGTGGAAGAGATACATAAAGGACACTTTTTAAGGTTTCAAATTAGGATACACATATTGGGGAGAATTTATCAAAACTGGAGCAGATAGAATCTGGATCAGTTGCTCATGACAACCAATCAGCTTCTCTCTTCAGTTTGTACAGTTAAGCATTGAAAATGAAAGAGAGAAGCTGATTGGTTGCCATGGGCAACTGCTCCAGATTTGGTCTGCTCTGTATAGCCTAGATTTTAGCATAACATTTAAAAATAACAATGTAACTAATATCCTACAAACAGGTATGAGTTCAGTGGGGCAGAGGGAAGTACAACCTTTAGATTACACTCTCTTTCAGCCCATCCCTTACCTTTTGAGTCTCTGTTATAGCTAGAAGAATTTTTGAAGCATCCTTAAAACTTTTTTTTTCACATTCTAAGTTTTTAGACATCTTGTTGTTTTATTTTACATGAAACTATATAGAGAGTATTGCAATGTTCAAATATCTGATCTATTGACCGTAACGTTTTCCTATCTGTAGATGGCATAAGTGTACCTCAGATAATGCAGCTCATATTACGCCTATGAGGTGTTGCTTGTTAGAATAAGCCGTGCTCAGATATTATATCTGCCTAATGAGACAAAAGCATTTTAAATACTCCTTTACTGAGAAAAGTAAGCACAAGTAAATCGGGCCGCAGCACCTTTAGCGTTGCCTTCAGGATCTCTGTCAAAAAACAATAAATACCTAGTGGAACAGAAGTACAGATTGCAACTCTTTTATCCAAAGCCCAGCTGACTAGCAAACATCAATAGTATGTCTCTGGTCAGGACCGGGTCAAAGATTTTTGCCTACACAGGCAAAGATGGATTTTTGCGCCCTCAGTTGGCTGCCTATACATCCCTACGCTAGCACTAGCCCTGACCACATTGCTAGGGTGTAACATGGTCGAATTGCAACCCCCCAATACCTGAATTGCAGGGTACTTCTCCCCACAGGCTGCTGTTTTTTTTTTAAGTTGCACAGCTGTGCGTGGCTTGCCCAACCCAGCCACGTCATCCATCCACAGGAAAGAGGAACAAGTACCATCTGCCATAATTTTTTTTTGTGTGTGTGTGTGTGTTTTTTTTAATGTGTAGGTTCGCGGGGGCTGGGGACTTTCATTTTATGGGGGATTTTTCATTTTAGTTATTTTAATTTTATTTTTTATTTGTAATAAAAATATTTTTATTTATTTAACTTTTTTTTGTATGTTTAATTTTAGTTTATTTTTCCTTATTTTACTTAATTGCTGGGAGCAATACCCAGCCTGCTATTGGCTAGTTCAAATTGCAATAGCCAAAAGCAGGCTGGCTATTGCACCCACCCACTGCCTGCTGTCAATCAGCAGAGGAGGACCTAAAGGAGAAATTTCTCCTTCAGGTCCTCCTCTGCTGATAGACAGCAGGCAGTGGGTGGGTGCAATAGCCAGCCTGCTATTGGCTACTGCAATTTAAAAGAGCTGATAGCAGGCTGGCTATTGCTGCCAGCTGCTGAATTGGAGACCGATCGCGGCCGACAGCAAGAGCACACCGTGGGAGGCCAGGGGGAGTAGGCAGCATGGGGGAAGGAAACTCATACACTGTCAGTGGTTTCTCCTTACAGGCTGTAATTGGCTATCTGTCCCCTCTGACACACACCGCTGCAACCAATTACAGACTCAGCGGAATCTGCTGACAGTCTGAGTCTGCAGCAAGGAGAACGGAAAGTACCAGAAAAAAAGAAGAGGTGATTAGCAGATGTAAATGAACATGTAGCAACAGAGTCTGTTGCCTAAAACACAGAGGGGAATTTATCAAAACTGGAGCAGACAGAATCTGGAGCAGTTGCCAATTCCAACCAATCAGGTTCTGTCTTCAGTTTGTACAGTTAAGCTTTGAAAATGTAGGATAGAAGCTAATAGACAACTGCTCCAGATTCAGTCTGCTCCAGTTTTGATAAATTGCCCTCTCTGTGTTTTAGACAATGCAGTACACTACTATAGTGTTTAAAGCTCATTTCCACCATTGTAAAGTGATTAGCATTTATTGTGGCAAAGTAGTGGTGCAGTGATGATGTATATTTGTGTACATTTTCATGACTCGCATTGCTGACTTAGATACTGCATGTGAAAGCTGTAGTGTCACACGGTGGCTCTAAGTATTGGGAAGTGTACATTTTGCTCTCCCGATGCTTCTCTTTAACAGACCAAAAGTGAACAATCAGGAGAAGTTCATTGTTAGGCTTTACATATACTTTAACCATAAGTATCATTTTATATATAT
>NW_017307146.1:563339-570854 GCF_000935625.1 Nanorana parkeri
ATATATATATAATGTATTAGTTAGTGTTTTTTCCTGTTAACCATGACCTATCTAGTTTCCTATTGTACTTGTTTGTGCCTCTTTATGCATCTTGTTTTTTGGTGTTTGCATGTTTTTAATATCCTGACCAGTACAAATGTAAACCAGAAATACAATGCAAAAACACTTAATGCAAATTATTACAAGAAAATAAAGCACTGGTTGAATGGAGTATAATAAATGATTTGACTGATTAACTTTTTTTGGCTAAAAGTTACTGTTATTATTTAAGTATATCTAAAACCAAAACTTTTTGTTTAGTTTCGGATTGCATAGGGAAGACTTGTTAGAACCTCTGTGCAGACTAAATTTTAAGCTGCATTCCTGCCTACTTGAACTTTATGATTGGTTGGTGCTTGAAGTGATTGGAATGGATGGTGCCGTGCTAAAGCTGAATTAGGAGATGGAGAGTCACCATCACAGCACTCCAGATGAAGGCATATCACATATTTTATTGTGGAGACAGCATCACATAAGTCTAAGAATACTGACATTGTGGGACCTCGCAGGGCCCCTTCCGCAAGCTGATAAAGTGACAATACAGTAAACCAAAACAACATTTGTGTACCAAGACAGGTGCTATCTTTTTGGGAAAAACGAGAACTACAGGAATAAATCACGTAAAATTGACATTCTGCAAAAAATACTGAATCCAATGTAAATTTACTTTTCTCTAGCTGTTCACAGAGTCTAATAAATAACGTGAATGATTGAAATATTACCAGAATTACTGGTAGTATTTTACATTGCCCTCTTGTTTTTTGGTTCTTGGGGAAAAGTACAGTCCTGTAATTTGATTCACCCTCATTAATATTTTCTGTTCCCAGCCGGCCTTTTTTTTTTAGTTGCAGCAACTTTCCTCCTTGACAATTACAGTTAATTACATAGAGCATTGTTGCTGTTTTCATTAGCGATGGTGCTGTTGCTTCTAACACTCATATTGCTAATAGATGTGAGGATGTACGTTCTGTCATAAATATTGCATCTTTATAAAACTTTAGCTTGGAAAGAATTTATAATTTAAAGCCGTACTAAGAACATTCCATAAGCCACATAGCAATGGCCTCAATCTGTATTAGTCAGTTATATTTACTCTTTGTCTGCAAAATGGAAACATAATTACAATATTTTCTGTACTTTTATTTTCCCATGATATAAAGGACAGCGATCTAAGATATGCAGTTAATTTCCCTTTACTTTTTATTGTTGAAATCATAGCCATAAGGCAATGATTGCATGTCAATGATTTTGAAAGCCATGCGGGCACTCAATGTGAAAATAAAAACAATTGTACAGCAGCTTATTATTAGGCTCAGTAAAGAAAAGTATGGTTCATCAGAGGGGGTGATGGTGGGTCTCCCTGCAGCGAACCTGAATGACACAGATTTCGAAAGAAAAAAAAAGACATTACTGGAGGGCAAGATACTCATGTGTACAATATCTTGATCTGTCCACAACACAAGCAGGACAGTGTTAGAGGCAGGCTTCTGTTTCTGCTACAGACATTAAATATTTGCATTATGTCTTTGTTTTCCCTTAAAGTACAACTACAGGCTCCTGCATGACAGTCAAAATAAGTACCATATCCAGTTACTATGTGATGCGCAAGCCTCATAAAGTAAGATAAAACTTCCTTTATTTACCTTTGCTGACTGGGCCGGGTTTGTGGGTCAGCAGTGATCATTCTGATAGCCATGCCCTCTACAACATTTTTTATCAAACTGTAGCGCAAGCAGGTACAGCTTACACGAGTGGCAACACTGCACTGAATTATTCAGGAGCAATGCAACATCATTGCTGCACCATCAAAGGAAGCTACATTAAGTGGAACTCACTGGCAAACTTAACAGGTATTTGTGGGACTTTGCCAAGGGGACTGCATTCCATTTCTTTATACATATTTTTTTATTAGGAGGCTATAGTTCTACTTTAGTAAGACAACAATAAACGATTTTGGCAAAAATATACACTTTTGCAAACTTGTGTACCTGAGAGGATTTTTGGGCTCATCTTCTACATACAGTATATAGTCCATAACAAGGGATAACGGCATGAACCTCAATATCTACAATTCACAAAAGGGATACATCACTCAAATCTTCCTTTAATTTTAAAATGCAACTGAAGCCACAAAACATTTTTGTGATAGAGTGGAGAGGATTTAGAATGTCTGTTGGGTTTTTATTGCTAACATTCAACATTCTGTTGTGCACGATTGTCCAAAATCATTGTAGCAGGGTGTGCAGTCAACAGTGGCACCATATACATCTAAGGCATATATATAGCCAACACTCCTTAAACACAGTGAGGGGAATTTCCCAAAACTAGAGTAGTTGCCCATAATAACTAATTAGCTTCTCTCTTCAGTTTGTTCAGTTAGGCTTTGAAAATAAACAATAGAAGCTGATTGGTTGCCATGGGAAACTGCTACAGATACTGTTTGCCCCCGTTTTGATAAATTACACTCTATGTATTAAAAATATTGTCTAAATCTTTTCACTTTTAGAGCCCAACTCCGTGCACAATACTCTTATTGTACTTTAAGTTGCAGAGTGACTTTGTTTTAAAGCCACCTTCCCTAATGAAAACTGCCTCCTCCCCACAAGTAATCAGGTAGTCATGTGGGTGGAAGTCCAGCTCCTGCTGAATGTGGCCACTGTGGCTGCAATGCTGCAGGCCTCAGACATCAGTGCTGTGGGCACATCTCTGTCCCCGTCTTCTCCTGGCCAGTCACAAAACGGAGTCTGGGACCATTTGCTTTGTGATTGGCCAGGAGGAGAAGGAATGGAGATGCAAGCACAGTGCCGAGGTCGATATTGCCTGCAGAGCTTCAGCCAAAGTGGGAGCTGGACTTCCACCTGCATGTATACCTGACAGTTTGCGGGGAGAGGTAGGCAGTTTTTATTATGGCAGATAGCTTTACAGCAAAGTCACTCTGCAAATTATTGAACTGCAACAAGAAGAGTGCGCACTTGAAGCTATATTTATTGCTGCACGTCATAGTTCAAAATGGTCTTATTCTGTTGGATATCTGCAAGCAATGTCAAAGCTTTCTTAGTTAATATTTAATGAGTTATATTCAATGATGATATGGTTGCCAAATTAAGTTTTCCCAGCCAGCCTTGAAAAGTAATCTCTGGAATCTTCAGAAATTACTTATCAACTCCACATAAATGCAAACTTGAAGCAGCAAATTCTTGAAGCATTGAAAGCACACAGGCAGCTCTGGGCGCTTGCACATGACTTCCATTTTTACTTTAGGCTCTCTGGGTTTCTGAAATATCCAAGTTTTACTTCTTGGGTCCAATAGGTTGGTCACCTGACTCCATCTCCTACCACCTCCTATGCCTTGTGTTTGGCCTATGAGGCTGCCAATAGCAATGATTAGGAGATTACTCCTATTACACCCTTTTCAATGAAGAACAGTGTCTGTTGGAAGCATCCATGTGACACTGAGCAGAGACTATTAGAATACTAAATACTGTAGCATTTCTTATGGGGAATCTGCCCTTTTCTACAGTGGTATCTTTAAGCAAAATGGTCCAGGGGCATATCTAAACCATATTATTTGTTAAAAGGAATATTTGTAATAAAGGGGGCTCAATAATGCATCCAGGTATCAGGTTGGGTAAATAATCTAGTAATGGTTCCTTGGTCATTCTAAAAATTCTGGTGATCTGGCAGATAGCTTGTCTTCTCCTTCATGGGTTTCATAAGGGCGACCTAAATTGGTAACATAGTGAAAAGTAATGCATGTAATGATTTGGGGGATTTTTGCCTTCTACAAAATACATTTGCAAAAGTGTTCCAACTTCAAGTCAATATCTACTTGAACTGCAACCTTTTTCTTTGCTAATGCATAATTTAGTATTTTCACAGTATGCCATTTCAACCTTTTCCGAAATGCCAGGATCCCCTCTGTTGGCATTCTTCTTGTCACAGATGGGCTTATTTTTTGTGTGCTGTTTTTCTTCTTTCCTAGTTTTAAAGTATGTGTCTTTTCAAAGTGATAAATGTAACACACTGTTCTGGGAAATTAGGAAAGAGGAAACAGGAGAGATGAGCAGGAAAAGCCTTGTTTTCTAAACTTGACACAGCTCAATTTCCTCTAAGCCCATACCGTTTCTCTACTCCTGGAGTTCTTTCTGTTGTGTTTGTATTTACGGTAGGATCACATAGATGTATTATAACAATTCATGGCATTTACCTAAGCTGGGCGTTTTGCAAAAGATTAGAGATGTTCACACCGCTTTGGAAATTATTTTATAGCTTTTGCAAGAATGTGGTCCAGAACTATAATAGCAGTAACAATATATTAAAAAAAACAAAAACAAAATAAGTAATCTACCTGTCAGTTTGGGTTGTTGTGCGTCAGTCCTTTTTTGCCTAAAAGCAGAATACACAATATTTCAAAAGATAAGAGCCAGGACAATAAAGACTTTAATGTATTATATGTAATATCAAACCAAAAGGTTTTTAAGCTATTTTAAACATGGATTAAATCAATTACATTACTTGTTGCTCCTTGATGTTTAGAAAGTTTTAGCTCCCTGCAGAATCAGCTGGTCCCCTGAGCACTGGCCATGATATCCTGTTTTAGGGTGGCGCCTTTCCCTTGCAGGGTCCTACGAAGCCACGCTTGTGTGTCCAAGTAAGCTGTGTGTGTCCCCACAAACACACAGGCACAGCAAGGCAAGACACTCCCCTCCCCAAGCTAGTAGATGGAGGGCTGCTGGAGACTGCTCTATCTCTTGTAACCTTGTACTGGGCAGGAAGTTGAGGGAAGCTGAGCTGAGACAGTTGAAGTCAGCTGTTTGGAAACATGAGTGTTTGAAAGTGTTTGAAAACTGTAAGTGTTTGGGAAAAAGTGTAAATAAATACTTTGCTTGGCAATGTATTGCAATGTGTTTGGTCTGGAATCTGAATTTAAAAAAAAAACTTGAAAGTGTAATACTACAGTATTCAAAATAATTGTAAACACCTATATTATAGTACGGCTCCATGTTCCAGGTACAAATATTACTGCAATTGTCAACTGAAATTGTTGAATTGCTGCTTTTCTTGGGTTTTAAATATTGTATTGTTGATCTGAATCATATATACCAGACATACTAGCCATGGCATTTGTAGTTCCACCACAGCTGGAGTGTTGAGGTTGCCTACCCCTAAACTAAGTTGTTCCATGTACATTATGGCGATAGGGTTCTATGATGTGGTTACCTCTCCTGTACTTGTCAGAAGGCTTGCCAGTAATGTTCATGAAGTGTTATATGAAGTATTAGACAATATGCAAAAGAAAAAAAAGGGACTACAGTATAAAAAAAAGAAGGGTAACATTATTTTGTATCTTGCAAGATTAGCACATAGAGTGTAATAGTAGCAAAGTAGTAGTGTAGTATAGAGCTGCAGCTAACGATTATTTTCAAAATCGATTAGTTAGCCGATTATAGTGTATTGCATCGTCAAATCATCTCTGAATTCGTGCTGACACTTTTGGAGGGTAGCTAATTTTGTTCCCCATGGTCTCTGTGTGCGTTATAAAGTAGCCACATTCCAAGCTTGCTCCCGTCTACAATCTCAATACAAATGAGTAAACTAAACGTGAGATTGTAGTCTATTACAGGAGTGAGCTTGGAGTGGTGTCAACAATTCAGAGATGATTTGAGGATCTACAGATGAGTGATACACAAATAAGAAACATTTTTTAACAGTTAAGGTACTTGAATGCATTTTTAAGATTTAACTCCTGGGTTTAGTGTCACTTTAATTTACAGCCCCAGTTTCAGTACCTTGGAGAGAGGTTTCCAGTCATACCGTCAAGGTAAAGTAAATAAGCATGGCTATATCTATACCCTTACAGTCTTACTTCAAAAACGTACTTAACAGACCACTAATGGTGTGAGTGCCAGCAAGCCAGCATGTTTTCCTGATCATTGTACAATATTGTAGTTAGCGTGTTTCTTTCACAGTAACCTTACCGGTGCAGCTTATGACAGATTTAGCTGTGTATTAGCAAATGGCAAATGTTGCAGCTCATATTTGGCATATTAATTATTCTCTGAATTCAGTAATAATTTGCAGCCTTCTTACTTTTGTCTTCAACTTTTCTAAATATTTCAAAGGTGAGCATGCAACTAAATGGTAGAACACTTAGGACCACCCCAAGTTGTATTAACCCCTTCATGACTGAGGCCCTTTTTTCAATTTTTGCACCCATGTTATATTCCACATTTTAGGCCTGAAAATGACGTAAAACCCCCCAACATTATATATTTTCTGAATGCCAAGACCCTATAGAATAAAATGGTGGTAGTTGAAAATTTTTATGTTGCGCAATATTACTCTCAAACTGTTTTTCAATAATGAATACATATTAAACAAATACACATTGTCCAGCAGAGAATTTCTTTAAATTTTTGTCTGAGCACTTACAGTCATCATGTTTCCAAACAGATGGCTCAAGCTCTTTCAGCTCAGCTTCCCTGAACTTCCTGTTGAGTACAAGATCCCAAGGGAAAGAGCAGTTTCCAGCAGCTGTCCATCTACTAGGCTGGGGATCAAGGAGAAGGGTAGTGGCTTGCCTTGCTATGGTCCAATTGTTGCTGCGAAACCAGCTGCTGACAAGCCTGAAATACTCCCATAACAACGCAATACAACTTTCAAGCTGCAGGGATTGTGGTCCACATACATAATTTCTCTCACTAAGCTCTGGTGAAGGAGGTGTGTTTTGGACCCCCAAAATGTGCTGGCCACTCTACTTGAATTTCCCCTGACCTTAATGGAATAAAGTTATATCTGGATTATTATAATTGGTGTGGTGCTTCAATTCCTACATCTACTGTGTTCACTGTTGAGCCAAGGATAATGCAGAGACCCTTTGGCTTGTGGAAGCTGCCTAACTGATAGCCAGATCCCACATATTCTTTTCACATAACTATTATTACTTTTTTCCGCTTTCTTGTCAGTGGTAAATGGTGAAGCCTCTGGAGGAGCAATGGAGCCACCCTTGGACAGAAGCATTGTCACCTTGGGGATAAAGTAGTGTTAGATGTACTAGCAGGTTTAGATGGACTTGACTAACAAATAATTCTGAACTCCAGCTAACACTTTTTAAGCAGTTGCATCAACAGTTTTTTCCCCCCCTTTTTGGATCATGGTTTTACATAAATGAATAAAAGATGACCATTGTAAGCACCCCTGTCATTGTTAAATGGTTTGTCCCAATCCTCTAACTTCCATTTTTGCTGAGCTGCTAGGTCTCCCCTTAACCTAAATATGCTTTAATGTATAACACAAGAGATGGGAAAACTGATGCAGCAAATTGTTATCACAACACCTGCGTTTTATGCAAGGTCCAGGAACTGACCAGCTGTATGTAAATATAGTCTAATCAGCTTCACGTTTGCCAGCTTTTGGTGCTTGGAATATGCCAGGGGATAAAGGGAGCACTGATGTGGATTATTCTATAAGCTTCAT
>NW_017307146.1:570948-576440 GCF_000935625.1 Nanorana parkeri
TTTCTTCTTTTTTAACTTGCAAAGAAAATTATTTAAAGCAAATCAGAAAAATTGAGCAGTGTGTGTGACTGACTGTATTAGACATACCATCACACTATTAGAAACGTAAGCACAAAGCCTTGCGGAAATCTTCTGTCTGTAATTGTTTGTGTTTGGACAAACAGATGTGATCTGCAGTGTATACTTCTATTCTTGGGTCACGTATCAGCTGTTTTCTGTGGATACTGTTTCCATTTAGGAGTTGCCTCTAGCACTGTGTCATTTAACAGACCATGCAAGTGTTGTCAAGTGGCTTGACATGTAGTGCAAAATACTTTTCTTTAACATAACAATGTTTAAGATTCTTAGCAGACCAGTTGAACTCTTGTGCTATGGCTGTGATGTAGTTCTGTGAAAATGCTATATGATCAGGCCTGATCTTGCTATTTCAAAACGCACAGCGCTAGCCGTCCTTCAGAGGTGAATATAAGAACTCAGACGTTGAGGTCAGGATTTAACAAGTGCTATTGAAAAATAATAATTAATAAAACATTCAGTGAAAGGGTGTGTCTCAAAATATTCAATGTGAATCAGTTGTGTGAACAAATAAAGTTCATAAAACATCAAAACAGACAATGTATAAATTTATCTAATAAAATGTGATAGACTGTGAATATATGTATCATGTGTAAGTGATTCTTGTTAATAAATAGTGAATAGACAAACAATGTGTACCATTTGAATAAATAAAATAAAATAAAATAAAACAAAATTAAACTTTTTTCGATGTATGTGTGAATAGTCCAAATCTTTTGTAGTTTTTTTAAAGTCTTTAGAAATCCATAAATGTAAGACACTTCGACAGTGAAAATTCAGTGCAATAATGTGTCCAACGAAAATCCCAAAAAAACGAAGAAAAAATTAAGAAAAAATGAAGACAAAAATAATGAACGCTAAAATATGTTTAAAAAAGCCGGCTGGTCACTTTAGGCGTGATTCCTATTAGACTGGATCAAATGACGGCTTTTTTAAACAGATAGCCCATCCTAGTAGGGGCTGAGTGCCTTTTGTTCAGCGGCTTCCCTTACCCTTCTAGAACAATTTATTTTTATCCATTTTATCTATTTTAACTTTTATACATATTTTATTATTTGTATTACTTTCATTAGCGCAAGTTTTTTGCAATTATTATATCTGATCTTGCTATTCTCTGCTCTTTAAATGCTAAGTTCACCTTTTGAATAATGATGCGGCTGGCCTTGGTCTGAACCCAGTTTGCCTACGTTTCCCCAAGCTCTCTTACAACTGTCACTGTCACTCCCTATTCCTGACCCATTCAGTTGTGGAGAGGCGCATTCCATACCCCACAGCAATACATTCCAAAGGAAAGGGGAATATCACTGCCGCCACTGATTGGGTCAGAAGGAGGAGGTGGCTGTCACAGTTTTGAACAGACTTGGATAAACTCAAGCAAACTGGGTTTGCACCAGACCCAGCCTCATCACTACATTTGAATAAAATGGGCTATAGAGACTGAGCTCCTGCTACAGGGGAAGAGAGTGCACTGAACATGCGCAGGTTATTAACATGAGAGAGTACTCGCTCTTGTGGTGCTGGGGCTGGCCAGGCAACATGGGAGCTTCCAAGCTAACCTTTGGGGGGACCTAAATGGCCTACAGGTATGCCAATTGCATTAACCACTTCCCTAAGGAGCTATTTTTTTTTCATTTTTCACACAGGTTGAAAGCAGAATTTTTGGCTAGAAAACTGGCTTAAAACAACTCTATATTTAATGCAAGCAGGGGCCTTGTAGAATAAATAATTCTGATGGCAATTGCTTATGTTGCATGATATTTGTGCAAATGTTTATTAACCATCTACCGTCCGCCGAACGTACAGAACCGGCTGGACGGGAGTCTTCTGGATGCGGGTGGGCGTCTTTAGAGGTCCTTTGTGCCCCCTGAAACTGCAAGAATTTGAAACTGCCAGCGATAGCCGTTTACATACAAGCGGTCCGGCGTCTGTAAAGATGCCCGATCGCTTGCATGATGCATGTCTCTGTGCCCCCCCCCCCTTACCTCTCCTCGTGGTCACTGTCCCCGCTGCCGCCGTCCCCGCGATCCCGGGCGCCCATTCCGAGATGGGCGATGTGACTCCGTGCACTGAGAACTCTACTCCCCAGTCTCTGAATGCAGCAAGTGATGTTTACTACATCACTTCCGCATTCCTCTGTCACTCTCCGGTACAGAAACCGGAGAGAAGCTAATGAAGCAGATCTGGGGGTTCCTAGGTGACATTAGGGGTCTTAGAGACCCCTAATGTCTCCATAAAGGGGACCTGTCACTGTAATTTGATATCACATAGGGGGATTCGTATCCCCTATGTGATAACAATAAAGTTAAGTGTAAAAAAAAAAATTGGTCACAAAATAAATACAATTTACACACACACACAAAAAAACCCACACATGTTTTTTACAGTCCCCCACCCCCACATAGATGCGCAAAAATGTGTTATGTGCGCCTACATTGCAAAAACAACGATTGCGCCAATTACGCAGCACTTGTTACATATCACCGCAAACTCCATAGTGAGGTCAATAATTCTAGGGCCATCAATCACTGATAACAATAAACTGATAAGCAGGAAAATCTTTTAAAGCGTCGTCTATGGACAATTTTGGGTATGGTAGTTTTTTGCAATGTTGTGGGCGCGCGCAATTGTAAGGCTTCACATGTTTGGTGTCTATTTACCCGACGTGACCCCATCTTTTATATTGTACCCAAAAATTGGGTTATAATAAATGTTTCCTAACATAATAAAGGGAAAACTGTTTTTCTTTTTTTTTAAATCTCTGTACTTTTTTAGTTAAAAATAAAATAAAAACCCCAGTGGTGATTAAATACCACCAAAAGAAAGCTCTATCTGTCCCCCAAAAATGGTATAAAATGCGTTTCAGTATAGCGTTGCATGACTGAATAAATGTGAGTCAAGTACCGCAGCACTGAATACTGAAAAATGGCCTGGCCAGGAAGGGGATTTAACACCCGGATCAGCAAGTGGTTAAAAACTTGCACAGTGCATTTTACCCTCCTTTTACACTTTACCCTCCTGGGGCTTTTTGTCTGCACAGTCCATTTTAGTCAAATGCGAACTTAGCCTGAACAGACTGCTCAAACATACAGGATGCAGAAAAGCCAGGAGCCACTCCAGATGGTGATGTAATGGATATGTGTCTGTATATAAAGCTAAAGTTGTTTATGTTCTGTGTAATTATCTATATCCTGAAATCTCAAATCAGTTGGGCAATAGTTCCTGCACATGCAGCTCAAGTGTGAAGGAAGAGGCAGAGCAGAGGTGATTGTAGTGTTTCCTATATGCAGCTATGGCAATGTCACATAACAAACACTGGTGATGGGTGGACCAGGTAGGTGTTTAAATGGGAAAAAAACATAGACGTGTGAAAAATAAAAATCTAAAAATTCCATGAGCAAGTACTGTCAGCGTAACATATGGGCATTTCAAAATTTGACCATATTACACTGGGGACTGTAAAGGACCACGGCCTGGGTGTTCAGAAAGGAAAAACCTTTAAAGCATGTTATGGCAATAAAATGTGTTGCATTTTTTGACTGTGGTGATTCTAACTGCTGGTTACTCAGTAAAGCTCCAGCTGAATAAACTGGGTTTGTGTCAAATAAGCCTATATTGAAAGCCATACTTCCTATTAGCACATATTGCTCTTGTGAGACTTCTCAAATATGATTGATACTAGTTTTTATTACATTTCATTTAGATTTTTACCTGCTGTGTAATTTCATGAAGGTGTATTGGGTAGGGATTTTACATTCTTGGTATAATTAAGTGGAATTTTCTCTTGGATGGTTCATAGAGACTAGTGTTTTAAAATGAATAATTACTTGTGATTTGGGGTTGTGGAAACCAATAAATGGAGAATATTAATAAGAAATATGATGCGTGTCAAATCTTTAGTGTGTGAAGACATATCTGCTTTCTATATCACATCTAAAGAAGTGATCTAAAAACTAAGTACTTCTAACATGTCATGGTAGAGGGTGAACTGCACATAATTTAAAAAGTCAGGGCAGTATAGTTCACCAGGGAATATGGGCAGAGTGCTTCTGCTGTCAGTTTCCTTTGATGTTTGAATAAACATATTGGTGTTACCCATAATGAGATGTATGACTATATAAGGATGACAGCACACAAGCATTTTGATCTATTGTACTTGTGTTAGTAAAAAATATTTTTTAGCAGCTTTTCAAATCGTTTGAGTGCAATTAGCCTAACTCAAACTTCACAAATGTTACTTCAAATACCACCAAAGGATGAAAATCCCATCATGATAACATGTTAAAGACATAAAATAATTATTCCTCCAGTGAGAAGATTAGTAAAACAGACACTGTTATTTGTACTTCTCGATTCCCTGTGAGTAGCTAACAAATTAGGAAGTGGAGAGGAACTAATCCATATTTTCATCTAAAGAACTCTTCCCAGTATATTGATTGGAATAACATTTATAGAACTTATGCAGGGCTAGAGGTGAATTTTAGGTCAGAGACTCTTTCAGCAGTCTTGTCCTGATACAAAAAAAATAATTTTAACCAAAGCCGTATTTAGTAGTGCTAAGAAGCACTTCTCATTGGTCAGTGTCGTCAGGTGACTGCGTTGACCAATGAGTGCTTGCATTTTGCGAGCGAAATTCAGAATACATGGAACAGGTACAGATAGTACACCCGTACTGGTGGACGGGAAGGACCGATTGCCGAAAGGTAAGTATAGTGGGAGGGAGATTTGTGCGGGTAATTCTATTTTCCCAAATTACTTGGGAAAGTGAATATACCCTTTAGGGTTGGTGCAGACTTGGGGATTCCCAGGAAGTGCGATCGTGTGCGGTTGCATACAGTGGTTGCATCCGCATGTATGGGGTTACATCTGCGTGGCAATCGCTGGAAAAAAAGGTAGATGTAACTATTTTCACGACATGCAACCCGCAGTGTTTTCAACCGTGATCGTGTGGAATCGCCCGGATGGTATAGCAGCAGGAAAATGTGCAATGTGCCTGGCACAACTAGGGTGCCATTAGAAAATAATGGCACTGACAGCACGATTGGCGGTGGTGTGCGATTCCGTAACCACCCAGCCATCCACTCGGTTTTGTGCACGATGACCAGGCAGTCACGGATCGCACACCCCTGCCGATCGCACTGGCAGTGCCATTATTTTCTAATGGCACCCCAGTCATGCCAGGCAGATTGCGCGTTTTCCTGCTGCAATACCGCCCTGCCCGAGCGGTTGCACACGATTGCAGTTGAAAACACTGTGCGTTTATTCGCATGCAGATGGGGGCAGCGGGGCTGGTTTTCATATTTAAAATTTTTATTTACTTTGTAAAAATGTTTCATTTGTTTTATTATTTTTACTTTTTATTTTTTAAATTTTTATTTAGTTACATTTTTAATTATAATTTTTTACTTTTTCTTTTCAAC
>NW_017307146.1:576769-601272 GCF_000935625.1 Nanorana parkeri
ATTAGAAAATAATGGCACTGACAGCACGATCGGCGGTGGTGTGCGATTCCGTGACCACCCAGCCATCCGCTCGATTTTGTGCACGATGACCGGGCAGTCACAGATCGCACACCACTGCCGATCGCGCTGGCAGTGGCATTATTTTCTAATGGCACCCCAGTGGTGCCAGGCAGATTGCGTGTTTTCCTGCTGCAATAACGCCCTGCCCGTGCGATCGCAGTTGAAAACACTGCACGTTTATTTGCATGCAGATGGGGGCAGCGGGGCTGGTTTTAATTTTTTCAATTTTTATTTACTTTGTAAAAAAATTCCATTTGTTTTATTATTTTTACTTTATCGCCTTTTTATTTTTTACATTTTTATTTAGTTACGTTTTTAATTACTATTTTCAACGATTTTTTTAAAAACTTAACTGTATTGCTATCACACAGGGAATAATAATCCCCTGTGTGATAGTATTTGGAGGTGACAGGTACTCTTTATTGACCCTGTCACCTCCAACACCGGAGTTCTAGCGGCCGCCGGGGACAGAGGCTGAGGGAGGTGACAGAGCCTGTCACAGCTCCACCGTCCGGCTTTGTCACTGCTCTGGGACGGCTGCCCGCCACCCGCTCCATCACGGCTCCACGCCCTCCGCTCCATCCCCAGTTCTCAGCGCTCCATCCCCACCCCCCGCTCTGTCCCTGCTCTCGGCGCTCCACGCCCCCCTCTCGCAGCACCGCTCTCTGCGCTCATTTAAGAAAAAAGAAACAGACCTGCGACTTGTCTGTAGCAGGGCTAAAATAGTAAAAAAAACACTTGCCCGGCGCACGGAACTACATGTCATGGGCCTCGGGCGATACGAATTCCACCCCCTTGTACATGTACATTTGTGTGCCGCAGTTGCCGCGCAGTCCCATTGATATAATGAGGTCATATCCGCAACAGTAGCAAAAAGGCTCATGTACCTTTTTGTGCGATGCATGACCCACTTTTTATGCAGCTGCGTTCGTGCGTGTGTGCACTTGTGGAAACGTGGCGCAAAACCACACAGATTGGTGGCTGCATTTGGGGTGCCATTAGAAATGAATGGCACTGCAAGCGCAGTTTGTGTTTGTGTGCGTTTCCGCGGCCGTGCGGCACACACAAAATTTTGCGCATCGCTGAGTGACCTCGGATCACTCAGATGTGAACTGGGCCTGAATGGGAAGTTCTGGGTTCATTATTTAGGGCTGCACCGATACCGATATAATTATCATTGCGCCGAGGCAAGAACAGAAAATTGTGCCCCCCCGACAGATGTGTGCCGTATGTGATGTCATACGCCCACCTCCAGGATGACGGCGCGCATACGCAGAACTCCTTGGTGGCCAAATCCAAAATAGCATAAAAATTTGTTTTCGTTTGACGAAACTAATGAAAACATTTTTCGTTTCCGTTCACTTTGTCTGAAATATATTTTTAGTCTTCGCACATGTCCAGTAATGTGTGTTTGATTTTTCTTCAATTGATTTTTTCACTGTTCGGGGGCTTCCGGGAAATATCGGGGGTCTAAACAGACCCCCGACATTTCCCTTTTCAGTCAACCAATCAAAGAAGCAGGAAGTGACCTTTATAGGGGCATTCCATACACCAACTGTGTACAGAACGCCTTCAGGTCGCCATATTGCATTGAATTTTTTGACAAATTTAGAACATTACAACAGCTATAGTTTTAAATGGAAAGGTAATTTTAATGACATTTAATAACAAAATGGTTTGTGCGACAATTATATATGCTATATTAATTTTTCTAAGAGTTTTCTAATTTTTATATTTTTAAACAGGAGTTACCCTTTAAAATGTATGTAAGGCCAAAATTCCTGTGTGCTTTGGAGAGATTTCCTCCCCTTTACTCCTGTCCTGGAGATGCTTCAGGAAATAAGAAATCACTCTAAAGTGCATAGCATTCTCATCTTAGAGAGTTGTCCTAGTAACACGTGTCCCAATTGGAGGATTTCCTATCACCTTGTCTCTCTCTCAGTGACAATGGTCACATAGGTTTTCTGACCTTTCCTAAAGTCTTAATGCTAGGTAAACAGCAGGAAACTCCCATAATTGTAAGCAGTTGCTAAAGCAATTTGTATTCTTGTTATTAAGATAGATTGAAGAAATCATGGGGTTAATTTCAAACCTAATAAAACTTTTCTAAACATAGCTGTGCATTCTCTTTGTTAACAAAGCATAATGTCATTATGTTACAAGCAGAGAACCTTCTAAAGCTGTTGTAGAGCATATAGTTTATCTCTAGTGAATAATGAAGCATGGTTTTTAAACAAAAGACTGAGAAAAACTCAGTAGATTAGAGGAAGAGTATAACCCATTAGAGCTGCAAGCTACATAAGTACAGTGTGTATATCCAGATGTCTGTGAACAGCAAAAGTGCCCTTGTACTGTTTTTAGATATACCCCATGGCATTAGGAACCCATCACCTTGCATGGATAGATAACTGTATAGAAATGATGAGGCAGCAGAAAAGTGCAAGGTTCTTACATGAAAGTTCCAGATATGTCCTTTGTAAATTCTAAAACATTGTACTTAATAAGAAAGAACAGCAGTTAGTTATATGACAAAATAAGTAAGGGTTTAGAATTTACAGCATACCCAGGCTGCTGTGTTTTCTATGGATAGAAACTTTACTCCAGGTTTTCCTCTGGCTGAGAGGTCACAGGTGCCTAATCCAGAGTGACAACCTAACTCCCTGTGGCATTGAACAGGCAGCAGGAACTGATGGGCAGGAGGCTGAAAGTTTGTGTTATGTTTAATGTACCCCTTTGAGGAAAGACTTTTATGTTAAACTTCACCTATGAAGAAGAAAAGTGAGTAAGAAAACTTTTAAACTGTCACCTTCTTGTGGATAGTTGTGCTGAGATCCGTGGTTGCTTTCTTTGCTGTTTAATACTAATCCCAAACTTAGGACATGTTATTTGCTTGATGGCTTGTTATAGTGCCGTTGTTTTCAACTGGTGGGTTGTGACCCAAAAGTGGTTCGCCACCCCACGTACAGTGGGTCGTCGCATGCCTTCCACTGCACTAGGTGAGAGGCTCATTAGCCTCCCCCCTAGCACAGCACTGTCATTTCTCGTGCCAAGCAGCCATTCAAAATATGCTGCCCGGCGTCGAGTCAGCTTGAGGTGGGGTGGGCTGGGGGTATGGCGGTGAGGGAGCTCCATTCATACGTGCATTGCTTACAGCTTCCTTGCGTGACCAGAGTGACATCACATTCTGGCTCCTGGCACCTCTACCTCTATGTATGTATGAATGGAGCTACATCACAGCACAACTGCACACACTGAACCCCTAAAATGTTTTTGGGGAGTGTGTATGCGTGTGTGAGATTTTGTCTGTGGTTGTGTGTGTCTGTCAGTGTTTTAATTACAAACTACCATGCAATCGCACCTACTGTTCGTTCTGGTATGGAAAGTGCTGGAGGTGCATTGCGTTGCACTGCAATTCATTTGAATGGCACCCCAAACACGCCTCCCACGCACAGTTTGATCACTTGCACCGGAACATGCGGTACTGTAATGCCGTGCATTCCAGTGTGCTGCGACAAATGTGGGTGCTGGGGTTATACAGGTTGAGAACCACTGTTATAGTGCATAGTAGAAGCATTGAGAAGAGGCTAATGTTCATTTTGTGAGCAGGGGTCGTTCTAATCCTAGAGGTAGAGTGTTAACAAAAAAGAAGGAAATATTCTAGATGTTCTGTAAATCCGTGCCCTTTTATCCGGTTTTGATAGTTCAAATTATTGATGACTTATAGATAACCTATGAAATATGTTTTTTTTAGTAAAGCTGCCATATTGAGAGCAAAGAGGAGAAGCCTCTGCAAATACATGATAGAGAAGTTTTAGTAAAAGCAGCATGCTCTTAAAATAATAAAATAGATATAAAAATAATTTTAATCAGAAATATGTCAAAAGTGAAATGTAGAATTTAGTCCCCATGGTAATGGAGTAAAAAATATGTTTGAAAACTGTGGATTTGCATAAAATAGAATTCAACAGTTTTTCTGAACTGGAAGAGTTTTGATATGAATTATTGTTCCTGAAAAGTTGCAAAAGAGTATTGTTCCATTGGGAGTTGATCTGTTGAACACCTGCAGTAGAATGCCCACTGAGCAATTAGGGATTGAAGTTTGAAAGACAAATGAATGGTCATTGGGGCAAAGTGAATAATTTGTTTGTGCAGCAGGATTTTCGTTTTTCCTCTTAAAGGGTTCATTATCTTTGATATTCAATAAATAACATTTTACAGTGATGTATGATAGGATGTCACAGGATGTCAGTGCATGCAATCTTTTTCATGAATAAGGTTTTTCATTTGTTTCTAAACATCTGCCTCAGGATCACCAACCACCTCAGAGATGCCCCATATGCGAAAGGTGTAGGATCTGGACCAGATTTCCCTTGTTCCAGATCTTTGCATTTGTCAGGTCACGTGACAAATCCTCAATTTGGTTTGTATTTTTGAAAAGTTTTAGGCTGGGTTCACACCTCAGCGTATTGGAAACCCGCGTTTGCCGCGCATTTCTTACCGCGCGGTTTTACCGTGATTTGCGGTAAAAGAAACGCACGTCAAACGCGAGTTTCTGAGGGGGTATCCGGCTGATAACAGTGGGATACCGGCGTTAATACGCCCCAAAGAAGCTCATGTACTTCTTTGGGCGTATGGCGTTCTACCACGCGATCGAACAGGCGGTAAAACGCGCAGGTGAGAACCATGCCCATAGGCAAACATGGGTTTTCACCTGTTGCGCGTTTTACCGAGCGTAGGAACGCGCGGTAAAACACTCAGATGTGAATGGGGCCTCATAGTTTATTTTAAATTGGTCTGCAATCTATGATCCAAGTCTTTGAAATATTGATTGGCCTCTTTAGTAAACATGTGAGAGGTCCTTTCAAGCTCCTGCTAACAAAAATTCCTTGTTGAAAGGACTGGAGACGTGGAGGTAATAAGCCCAGCTGAAACTAGCTGGCTTGTTAGGGTCTCTACAAGATCTCCCAGCATCTTAGGGGAATCAGCTCCACCCTGGAACCAGTCTGTGTGTTTGGCGGACTGGGGAGCAGATCACCTGTGTGGTGGATATATATATATATCCATTATCTACTATAGAGAATCTATGTTAATCCTTGAAAACTAGGGGGTCAGAAGCAGGCTGTCGGCCGGTCAATGGCCAGCCACTCGGCCAGCTTCCGCTTTCAGCGTGGCTCAGCCGAGCCGAGGCATAAGCCTTCGGCTTGACTGAGGCGCTCGGCCAAGTTCGGAAGCTGTACGGGCTATAGTGAATAGCCCGTACAGCAGCCCTTCGATTCTACTGAACCAAAGGGGTCCTGGGGCCGGAGCTAGCCGAAGGATCGGCCGAAGCTACGGCTAGATCCTTCGGCTGCTTCGTGAATAGACCCCTAGGTGATGATTTTTTTCATTCTGCTATCCTTGGGAGGTTACACTACATTCAACACACAAAGACTTTGTGAGCTTTACTTTTAAATGATTCATGCCATTATGATTCATTCCTTACCTTATCTTAAGATGAGCAATGCAGAAGCATGATATAAACAGAGATATTAGTGGCAACTCAGGAAATAAGCCTTCTTTATTATGCTAGATAAATATTTACCCTGGATTATTTTATCATGTACTGTATATGAGGTTTTAAAAAAATAGGGTCCCTCAAATTGAGCCTATTAAACATCACATTTCCATGCCCTTACACTATGTTCATACAATAGAAGTACAAAAAGTGATGGGTATGTGCCTTGGCAGTGTTACAGAACAACCTTACAGGATAAAACAGACTAAACCAAAAAGCTTTTAACTGTGACCGGAAACCGTCTGAACGGACTGTAGTGTTTTTATTCGGTTTATATTAGCTTATTTTATTATTTAAATTGTTTATATAGACATTCCAGGACTACATCCACATATATGCAGCATTGAAAAGGTAAGTAATGCATGTATATAGTATGTAAATTATTAAATAAAGGGATTTTTATCAGATAATCTATTACATGCACATTTCTGCCTCATATTCCTCAAATGAAGCTGGCTATGGTGGGCTCATTTCTTCTACAGGGACTGGGATTCTATTGCCTGACTTCTAGTGTATATGTAAAAAACCTATGTGTCTACTTCTATATGTACTGTATATAGGTAAAAGCAAGTCTGCTTCTGTGAAAAAATATTAAATATGCACAAGAAACAGCTGCTTTTATAAACTTATCAAGTCTACACTTAGTACAGGACCCGTCTTTTGCTAAGCAGTCCACCCCTTTGTTTTCAGAGCAATTTCTCGCAGGATTGGTTACTCAGTGTGTTGGGTGGTGTCTGCTGGCACTTGGTCATGAGATTTGGTGTTTCATCCATGACATGGTGCAGTTATGTATAGCAACCATCAGAAAGCTCAATCAGTCTAGAAGGAGGGGCAAGTCATATAGAAGTTAAAAACTTTGAGCTGATTGAATGAGTAGGTATACAGTTTTTTAAAGGATGTAGGATAGGCTTCCTTAAATAGGTGGGTTTTCAGGGTTTGCCTAAAGGTAGACTGAGCAGGAAATAGCCGGATTATTTGGGGTAGGGAGTTCCAGAGGATGGGAGAGGCTCTGGGGAAGTCCTGAAGGTGAGCATGGGAGGAGATGAGGAGGGAGCTAGTGAACAGAAGACCTTGGGAGGAGCGGTGATGATGGTTTGGGTGATATGCTGATATGAAGTTGGTGATGTAGCTGAGGGCATAGTTATGAAAGGCTTTGTTGTTGTTGTTAGTATTTTGCATTTTATATGTTGTGCTATTGAAAGCCAGTGGAGGGATTGGTAGAGAGGGGTAGTGGCCACTGAACGGTTGGAGAGGTGGATGAGTCTACCAGCAGCATTCATGTTAGATTGAAGAAGGAAAACCTGTGTAGAGGTAGAAAGTTGCAGTATTCAAGAGAGTAAATTAGTAGCTTTATGGTTTAATTTGTTAACAAGGGGTGAATTTTGGATATGTTACAGATGTCAAGATTTGGTCAGTGATTGTATGTGGGGCCTGAAGAAGAGGTCAGAGTCCAGAATTACACCTAGCACTCCGGCATGTATGCAGGGGTTGATAATTATGCTATTGATCTAAATGGAGAAGACAGGGGAGAGGACATGGGGGGGAGGGGAACAAATTATGACCTCAATTTTTTAAAATTTGAGTTTGAGGAAGTGATGTGACATCCACACTTATATGTCAGTTAGGAAACTAGTGATGTGTGATAAGACCGGGGGGCTAAGCTGTAAGGTGGAGAGCTAGATTTGAGTGTCGCCGGCATAGAGGTGGTGTTGGAAGCTTTGGGAGGTTATCAACTGACCCAAGGAGGATGTGTATATAAAGAATGGAAGGGCCCTCAAGGACGCTTACTGAAACAGAAAGAGAGGGAGGTAGAGTTGTAGTTGACATTGAAGGTAGGGATGCACAGATACTTTTCGAGTACCAGTGCAGATACTTGGCATTTTCATGAGAACTACCAGGGTTGCAGCTGGGGCCTGGCTCTGGCACTCCACCACTGTCCTGAAATCATTAGTCGATATTGTTTTAGAAACACTGTCACATGACAATAAACAAAAATGTATAAGTACTCGTACTTGTAAGTGCTCGGCAAGTACCAGTACCCGTACTCGCAAAACTGGTATCTGTGCATCCCTTTATTTATATTTATAAAAACAAAATTGTACATTAAAACGGAGATGTACAAATCCCAGGAGCTCCGTGTGCTCCTTACAAATGACAGCTGCCTCCTAATTTTTTAATTTTTCTCTAGTCTAGTCTTGGAGCTCAAGACCCCTGACAAAGTCTTTTTAAGAGTGGAGATTATAAGTAACCATTCCTGACTGCTTCTCTTAATAAATATGTCAAAGTTCTACTTTGGGTTTCAATTTTTGTGTATTACTTTCATCTTATGTGGTGGGAGTTGATGAGAAAGTAAAGAGGCTAAGAAAAGTAAGCGTTGTTTTTGACTAGTGTGTGCCATAGCTCCCGACAGCAGATGCTTCAAATATTTTAATTTTATGTCTGTTCCTGGTATACTTAAGCACTAAATGAATAGCAGTTATAATGTGTAGACATGTACAGAATTGGAAACTGTAGGCACTCTCTATAGAAATGCCAGCAAGCTAGCTTAATAGAGTTTGCATCACTGGAAATCTCATTGCCAGTGATAACCAGGTTTTAAGCACCCAGCAGTGCAGAGAATCAAATTACTAAACAGTGTATAATTTTCTGTAGTGTTGCTAAGTACAATCTGACTGAGCAGATTCTATTCTCGAATAAAATTCTGCTAGTGTTGACAATAGTAATTTGAACCAAATTTGTTCCTTCATATGCAAATTGGCTATGGTGTGGGACTCTTTGAGCATAACAACTCCATATTTAAACACTACACCCCCAAAGCAGTTTATCTTCTGTTTATTTCATCTGCATTGTATAATTGTCTCCAATGTAGGCTTGCATACAGAATTGTCAGTAAATTGACTGGTATTATAGATCACAGATTCTAGCAAATTAAGTGCACAATCATTTTATCAAATGTCTTTACAAGACATATACTGTATGTTACAAAATGTTGCCTTACTTTATTGTAAATTTATTATTTTTTCAAATCAATGAGGTCACAAATTCCTCTGGATAAAAGTGCCGCTTCCATGTGCCAGCGTAAGGACAGAGCTGTTCGGACATGTCACTTTCCGTCTTGGAAACAGCACTACATTTCCCATGAGTCAGTGGGAAATGTAGGAAGTGTTAGTTGTCTTTGCAGTCAGAGCTGAGGAGTTAGGTATATGTGTGGGCTTAGCTGAAGCTGTCTCTTGAGCAGGTATCTGAGAGCAGGGGCTCAGGAGGGCAGGACTAGGGAAGGCAGGGCTCAAGCAGGTAGACGTGACTGGGTGGGATTGAATGCTACTTACGCTCCATTCAATCATGCTCAGCGTCAACATTGGGAGGGTGCGGAGGTAGTCTGTAGTCTAGAGGACTCGGCTCACACAGAAAATGGCTATGCCATGCTTAGTGTGCTGCTGGAAGTAAGGCAGTAATCCAAGGGAGGAAGAATTTTAGATATATGATATCTAACAATATGGCGACATCAGAGACAATTGCACCAAATTAGGCAGGCATTTATTAATGTATTCTTATTTAAAAAAAGAAAGTTTTGGTTCTGCTTCAGTTATATAGAGAAAAATAATGCATAGCCCATAAATGTGTAAAATATCTAAACAATACTTTATAGTTGAGTAAAACAAAAAGTGTGAGATTTAGTGTAAAATGAAGAAAGTGAAATCAGGGAGAGTGAGAAATCTGGGCCTTTGCTGGGGAAGTATATCAATATTGATGCTCTTTAGTGCTCTACTTTAATGAGCCTGCCTTTTAGACCAAAACCTAATAAGAAACTGATGGATGTATGGTGTAGTGCACACATTATTCATCAAATCAGGTAAAAGGTAGAATGTGTGTGTGTATATGTATGCAGATGGTAAATAAGCGGTTGATTGATTGAGACTACCTAGCACGTAATTAGTTAGCAGATTATGACTCAAGGCTATCCTGCTCTGTTTGGTTTTGATACAGCAAAAAGCTACCGGAATACTTGTTTAACTCACTGCTCTTTCCCACTTAATGGATGTAATAAACAAATGAGGACTTTTCTCGATCAATAGATTACCTATCTTTCCCCCAAAGGGAAAGCAAACTGAAGCCATAGATAATAATTGGATATGCAAGTTGGAGCCCGTTGCCAATGGAATTTATTTTCTTTTTTTAATCAAGCTGTAAACAAACTTAGCAGAAAGTAAGGGGCAGTTTTCCCTATGGGAACATAAACTAATTAAAGCAGAGGTTCTAACCCTTTCTCTTCAAGGAAAAGAAGTTTCTGATTGTTCCCATAGCAGAATGAGAGAGAGAAATACAGCAATAAAAATGGAATGCGTTTTTTTTTCTTCTATATTGTTAAATAGGAAAAAATGTTTTGCTACAGTTGGGTTTTAGAGAAGTCCTCTCCTTCCCATTAGCACAGCTCCCACTCAGCTCATGATGACAGTGGAGGTATTCCTACTGCTGCATATGTCCCATGCCACTTTGTCCTCTTTTACTACAAAGTGACTTTATCTTCAAAATGAATACCAGGTACTTGGTTATGACTTTAGCTCAGTGCATTTTAAAAGTGTATGTAAACCCTAACAGTGGACTACTCTTATTTATTACCTTTTGGTAAGTTAAAGATAGCATGGACAGTGTATTGATTTATCTGTTCGATAAATGCAAAACAATTCTGTCAGAAATGTAAAGCTGTCCTGTGAGCCCTCCTAGTCCTTATCTTGAACTACAGAATACTTACTGTCTATGTTGTTGATATCATGAGAATGGGAGGGCCTGAGTAGTTCAGTAAAGGACAACTGGGCAAGGGTTTACACACATGCTCACAAAAAAGCTGTGTGTGTTGTTCCCCGCACAACAGGGTTGAGGAGCTCAGGGTATTTCTGGCAGATGCTTATTTATATATTGTGGACAAGTTACACTGTGCTTTATGTGCACATTCACATCAGTCCCTGTCCTCAAGGTGCTTACAATCTAGGGCCCCTAGCTCACATGCCTACCATCATGTCTTTGGAGTGTGGGAGGAAAGTGGAGTACCTGGTGGAAACCCACAAAAGCACCGAAAACTCCTTGCAGATAGTGACCTGACTAGGATTTTAATCGGGAAACCTCAGTGCTGCAAGGCTGAAGTGCTGACCACTACGCCATTGTACTGCCCACAAGTATTTTTCTTTACTTGCAGGGATATTGCAGAGATGTACTGCATGTGTTTACACTTTTTTTGCATGTTTGTATGTAAATGCTTTTCCCCTATTCTGACCTCAGATGGGTAACAACTAACAAGCTCAATTTATCCAAGACTGATGTCATTACATCTTTTCCACTGCTTTTAAAATTTGTTAATGTCCTACTAGCCTAAGCTTCGTTAATTCTCTTCAACAAATTACAACTCCTTTATCAATTTTTTCCTGCCAATTCTGAACATATTGTAAGCAGAAAAATATGTGAGGTGAAAGAAGCATGACAAGGTAACAAGTGTTTTCCTTTGTTAATCACATCCTTTCCCTGACTTTTTAGCACAATAGGCTCCATATATATTGAATATAAACAGCTATATTGTTTATGCAAACAACAAGCTGTTGACTATTACTCACAATAACATGCTCTGCATTTGGTGACCTTTAGCTACATATTCTGGTCTGCAAGTTGATTTCCTATCTAAATTCTAATGTTCTATCTACATTAATATCTAAAAATATTTAAAAGTAAAAATGTCACTTATTTAGAAGTATATTTTATTAATATATCATAGTTAATCTATTTTAAAAGGTATGGTCTGCCATACACATTTTCAGTGTTTCAGTATCCATCACTAGGACAAGACTATCCAGAATGGAAGATGCAAGTGTTCTGTTTACATTTCTTTCAGTGCCAGTTTTATCTGTATTACCGGGAAGGCAGAGCTATCGCAGATCACCTGTGAAAGGTGTGAAACACAGCCCTAAGAAAGAAATAAAATAACATTTCTCATATTCAGATGTCTAGAATTTTACTGGCGGCTTTCCAGACATTTATTCATTTTTGTTTTTTCATAGTTGTACACTAATTATGTCTCCATCATTAGTGATTACAGATAAAAGAAAAACATTTTTAATGAACAGTATCTCTTTGTAAATCTTAGCTGACAATGTTGTGTTGCCACCAGAGTATATTTACTCTCTGTAATAAAGGACAAATGCATTTACAGTAATCATGTCATGGGTACTGTAAACATACATATGAGAAAATAAAATCAGACTTGTTTCATTGTTACATAGTTAGTCACAAAAAAAAGACACAAATCCATATAGTTCAACCAAAAGATAGCCACCAAGAAACAATATACCTCACTTATCAAAATGCCTGAATTTAAACCAACATGAGATAACAGTCAATGAGAATGGCCAAGGTGACAATTCAGGCAACAGCCAACTGCCAACAGATCTCTTTTTGGGTGATCAATTGGCCATGTTAACCATTTGCTGTCCGGCTGTTGTAATTTAAATGGCTTTAATTACATTTATAAATATCCTTTCCTGCTCCCGCGTGCCCCTCCTCCCCACTGGGCGGATAGGAAAGTTTAAACATTTTAAATAGCCAGCGACGGCTGTTACATACATATACTGTATATAGAGCCTTATGGCTTGCATGTTTCCAGGTAGTGTGCACCCTCCCTCCACCGTTGCTGCTGGTTATCCCAGGCTCTGCTGCCCTGCATGCTGGCCAGCACAGCAGCTCTCTGTACCTCAATCGAAGGGAGATAAGCACACTTCCAGAGGCTGATCTCCCCTGTTATCACTGAAAGCGGAAGCGACGTGTATTGCATGACGTCCAGTTTCAAGCTGTCATTTTGCTGGAGCTGGAGAAGAAGCTGGTAAAACAGATCTCATCAGCTTCTTTGGGGTCTGTAGGTGACAATATGGAGACATCAGGGGTCTATTAGACCCATAAAGAGGACCTGTCACTGTATCTGTGCTATCACATAGGGGGATAGTTAGCTAGCTATTTCTTTATATAGTAGAAAATAGAAAAACCCGTAGTGGTGATTAAATCCCACCAAAAGAAAGCTCTATCTGTCCCAAAAAAATTATATAGAACATTTTTTGGTATGGCGCTGCATGATTGAATAAATGTCAGTCAAAGTAGCTCAGCACTGAATACTGAAAAATGGGCTGGACAGGAAGGAGGTTTAACACCCTGGTCTTCAAGTTTTTTAGGAACATAAAAAGTGTCAGTCATTTAGTCCATATTTAACTGATGGATAGGTGAAGCAATTTGCAGCACATGAACAATAAAAATAAATCCCCATTTGCTGATTAATTTGCTTGAAGGCAGTCAGATTGTGCTTGTGCACAAACAGCTTTCATATAGTTGGGTTCCCTCAACGGAAAGTATAGTGTATTTTCAGTTAGTATGTATTTTCAGTTATTGCTGTTGCATGTGCCTTAATTAAATTTGTAATCTCTCTTTCACATGCTTACCTATTTCCTTTTCCTTTAATGATTATGCATTTCCTTAAGAGTTTTCTGTGTTGTTCATAGTAGCTGAACAGATTTAGAGCTGTGGGGTATGACTGAAATAAATATTTTCCTAGGGAGCATCTTTCCTTTCTTCTTTAGAGCTTGTTTACACCTAATCCAGTGCGTTCCAGCATGGTAAATGGCTGGAATGCACTGGATCGCATAGCTGTTTTCGAATTTGGTGCAAACATTTCTCAGGCTGCATTAGCACCAGATCGCCGCTGCAAGCACAATGTTGAATTCTCCCGATTGTGTTATAAATTGTCATTTCTTATAGACTTTTATTTGATATAACGTTATTCTGTCACAAAACAACTCACAGTATACATTTTTGTTACCCCCTTTTAAACTGCAACCTTTTGATTTTGAGCAAAATAACTTATTACTCTTTATTGTCGCTCCTAACATGGGGGTGGGGGGGTGGTGAGATGTAGCTTTGCATTTTTAGCAGAAGCAGTACATATTTTTTGTGGGTTTGAATTATAATGAGACGGGAAAATACATTATGTAATAATGTTTCCCAAAGCTACCTTTATGAAATTTGCACAACTCCAGACATTTACATCAAAATATAATTTACAAAGTCTTTTGAGTACAAAGGTAGCACATAAAAATACATTTGACTTATCATAGCACAATAAAAAAAGTTCAAAGTCAAATCAAATCAGATTCAGACTTTCAGTGAAGATCTGATATTGGTTGTTGGCTAGGGAGAAGTAACTCCAGTTCCTAGTAAAAACGTGCTGCTAAATAAGGTACAATAATTTTGTGTATAATCACTGCCGCTACTAATAACGTGACGCAACGGATTTAGTGCACACATATTTTATGGCTATGGGAATTAGCCTGTTACTGTTGTTTCATTCAATGTGACCAGGAAGTGATCACATTTGATCAGATGTTGGGACAAAATGAAAAAAAACATTATTAAGCAAAGCACCACACATGTAAAACTTAGTAGCTGTGTACATTTCACTAATGGATTCTGAGGACTTTACATACTGATAAATGTGTGAGCATTCTCCAAAGGTAATTGTCTTGTTGGGCTGGCATGTCTGGGATCGGAATCTAAAGTGTGAGCCTATGCTAGGATCTGGTATCTACATGACAAGCCGATTTTGTGTGTTACTCTACGGACAGTTCGGGATATAAAGTGGAACTCAAGCATGACCTTTTTACTTAGGGGTCTATTCACAAAGCTGCCGAGGGCAGCCGAGTGAATGACCGATCTGAAGTGAAGTGAGCCGAACACTGTTCGGCTATTCACTTCAGGCTGGTACGGCTAATTTCAGCCGTACATCGGCTGAAATCAGCCGTACATCGGCTTGCTTCGTGTGGCTTCGGGTCGGCCGAACATGCTCGGGACGTTCGGCCGACCCGAAGTGCAGAAGGAGTTCGACTCAGCCGATCCAACATCTGGATCGGCTTAGCCGAACCTCTGGCAGGCTACTCACTGCTGTTCGGGCTATTCTTAAAGATGCCGAACAGCAGTGAGTGAATAGCCGAATGCCGCAGAGCGGCATTTGGCTCGGCTGTTCTGCTCGGTCCCTCAGAGGCACCGAGCAGAACAGAAAAAGAGTGAAAAAAGTACAGATCCTTCAGCAGCTTCGTGAATAGACCCCTTAGTTTTGGATAGCATGGGTAAGGGTTAAGTCCCACGTGCACTTATAGAATTTTTTTTTGTTTAAACGAATGGAACAGATTCCTCCATCCACGGCAAACACGTTGGATGGATGAATCTCCCTCAGTGGCAATTTCATTATGACAGCTAGTGCATGCTGCTGTCAGAATACATGAACAGTGATTGCAGCTGATTGACTGCCAGTCACTGTGTGGCTAAAAAATTACAGACCAGCTCCTGATTAGTCAAATAAGCGATAGACTTTTATCAAGCCAGCAGTGCCACCCACTAAGAATTTCAGTCAAGTCCTTATTGCTGTCTGAATTCCTCACTTTCTGTCCCAGAAAAATGAAAGGATGAGTATGTAAATCCTTACAAAGTGAGGGAATATTTAGCAATAAAATGTTACATTTTTCTTAATTTTCTGTCCTGGTGACAGCTCCTGTGAAGTTGAATATTCTTACTAAGGACACAGGACATGAGACAGCAAAATTATGAGAGAGGTTCTTCCACTCTAGTTTTAGTTGAAGTTCCACTTCCACAGTATGATATATAGCTGTGTTCCTCTGCCAAGTCACAGAACATAGTAGCCGTTCAGCTAGCAGTAAAGGTCTTCAGCATTCCTTATGTGATTACAAGGGTCATTCTTTTTTATCCACTAACCTCTCTACCTGAGTTGAATACAACGTTTTCTGTGTTCAGTATTGCTGTGGTCTGTGTCTTCGATTGAAGATGAGTGAACTAATTTGACAGGATTTATGAGGATCAAGACAGATGAGCTGAGTTCAGAGCCGTATAGGCAGAACTTGATTCATTAGAGTTGATTTACTAAAGGTAAATAGGCTGTTCACTTTGCACGAGAACCTTTCCTTAGCTTAGTAAATGTGATCAAAATTAACTTTGCAAAGAATACGCAATCGTGCAAAAACAAAAACAGTATTTTTGCTTGCACATGATTGGATGATGGAAGCCACCAGAGCTTCAACTAATTCACTAAGCTAAGTGAAAATTCCATAGCAAAGTAACCAGCCTATTTGCCTTTAGTAAATCACCTCCATTGACTCACCTGCATATATGTGTGCGTTGATTTGTCTGATCTGTAATCAACATGCTGGTACCTCTAACCTTTGATGCCATGTGTTTAATTTTTCTTAACTAAATGAAACACATGGCATCAAAGGTTAGAGGGGGATGTCTCCCATCCCCCTCTAACCTTTGATGCCATGTGTTTCATTTTTCTTAACTGGTGAAGCAAATCACTCCCCCATTCAGGTCCCCCGCCAAAAGGGACTGCTAATCCAACGTCTTACTGGCTGATCCCCGACTTCCCTGAGGCTGACGTCAGTAGTTTTCTGGATTCTGTGAGGACTCCTCGGGTGGACTACCAATGGGAATGGTAGGGAGATTTTGTTTTTAGTAAAATTGGTAAATATTGCCCTTGGGTTTAAAGCCCAAAGTTAGGAGAAATGAATGGATCGGAACAAAATGGTAAGTTTTATAAGCCAGCTCTACCCAAAACTGATTTTTTTTTTGTGTGCGTTAGTGGCAAGTTAATCTGCATGGCTATATCTTTTAAAGACTCTGGTGGCAAGGTGTCCTTTACAGAATTCTTATTTTTCCTCGCTGCTCTTGCCATTACAAAGCCAAATGATGGTCTCACATCTCCCAGCTGGACTCTCTACAATAATAGTCCATATGTAAAAGAAAGTGACAACATTTTATAGCTTCACCAGATGGGTGGAGACACTAACCTTTTTAGTTGTTCTGGTGGGTGATTCACCATTGCCAACCCAACAACATAATACCAGTTTTCAGTAGCATTAGCTTTTTAATAGCGTGTTGACAGATGTAGTTTTAATACTTCATTATGATTCTCAGCTGAATGTAACTTGCATGTTTTCAACTTCACATTACCGTTGAGGTCAGCAGTATTTATTCTGTTTATATTCTAACAGCCTCTGTTCAATTATTTTTATAATTTCTTTGAAGCTATTGTTTCCTGAGTTAATCAGATTGGTTCAGTCTTTTTAATTCAGCTGGTGCATAAAGTGGGAATTGAATTTTAGGTTTGCTGAGCCCTGCAATCCAATAATCTAGAAACTTTCATTTGTACAAAATTCATAGTTTGCTTTTAAGTGGCCATTGTCAGTCCAATAAATTAAAAATACCTTGTTACGTGTAATTGCTTTCTAAGCGAACCTACTCTCAAACCCCAAAAAAACATTATTTACCTAATGAATGTATTGTTCTAGCCACTGGTGTGCAGGCCAAATTATAGATGAGAGAGCTAGGTACATAAATATTAATTCAGCCACTAAGCTTCTGTTTTTTTAACTCTGAGAAGCTTGGGGGAATAGCAAAACTGTCCCACCAATACATTCATTATCACTAGAACAATATGGAATTCCCTCTACCCCCCCCACCCCCCTCCAGTAATATTATTTAAATCATGCTGGGGACACTCATGCATTTCACGTATGCCAGCGCGCACCCAAAGTAATTATCTTCTGAGCTCTAATGGGTATATTGTGTACTAATGGTTTATTCCACATTTTCTACAAATTATACAAATGTATCGGCAATATTAAACTTAAAACCTGTGCTCTAAACTAAATGAAATTATTTAGGGTGCATTATACACCAGGTGATGTTTAGTTATTATTGACTACAGACTCTGTAGTTTGCTGACTTTCTCCATTTTATCTGTATTTCAGATTCTAAATAAATCATTACTTAATGCTTAATTAAAGGTTTATTAGTAGTTAAAGACCTTTAGGTTGCAGGAACAGTGATTATCTATGCCATTTTGAGGACATTGCAGTAGAATGCAAGGTCTGCTTATACTGTCAGGGCCCCCACCCCCTTTAAAAGTCACCTGATGTTAGTAGTTCAAAAATGTACCTGTAAAGAGTTAAGTTAGATTTATACTTACCTTACCTCATCTTCTACCTTCTGCACCTACGTGAGGATGGCGCAACATTCCTTTTGGCTAGATCCTGGGGAATACAGAGCAGCTGTAAACTTGTGAGAATACGCTGTCGCAATAAACTGGAGTGCGAGATCCGACCTGCTCTGCATTCCTCAGGAATCTTCCTAGAAGGAACGGTACACTCAGTGATGTGGAAGATGGGGCAAAGTAAGTTTTATATGGGTTTCTGCACAGGCTAGAGGGCAGTGCAGATGACAAAAAGAGTGTAAAGAGCCAATGAGAGTGGGTCTGTTACACATTATCTCTGTAGGCAATCACAGCATCACACAATGCAAAAAATGACTGTGGCTAGCAGCCGACTCTCAGTGTAAAATAGTACAAGTGTCATCCAGTCTACATACACCACACTACTGTCATTTACCCCTCTACAGTATATGTCAGCTCCATCCTTCTCTGATCTGACTTGTATAATAACCCCTCACCTTCCTTATCCTTTACATCTGTAAAGTAACCCCTTCATCTCCATCCTCCCACTGTATGTGATCTGTACATTAACCCCTCCTCCTCCCTACTGTGTATGACCTGTACAACAACGTGCTTAATGCAGCATTGCCAAGCTTCATGTTTTAACCTCCTTAATACCAGCAAGGTTCTGTATTTCCAGAAATCTGTAGCTAAAGATCAGATCACCTTGAGATGTCTACTTCCCAAATAGGGGTTCATTTGAGGTTTTTTTTGTACTGTTTGATATTTTCATTTGCATTTTCATGTTTTACAGCAGAAAATAAGGGATACAGGGTTTCAAGTTTCTTTTTATTTTTTAACCATTATATAGTACAAAATAAAAAAAATCACATGGTTATTTTCTAAAATAAATCTCTGTGTCCTAAAAAAAAAGGCCTGGATGGGAAGGGGGTATAACGTGCCAGTCATCGATTGGTTAAACAAGAAAATCTAAAACTTCCGGTTGCTTTCAATGAGGTAGTGGCCTAATAACAAAAGGTTATGATGGTTTCTATGCTATTACTTTGTCACCTGAACTTACCTGCACCTGGCTCAGCAGTTTATAGTATTTAACACCTGAGCTCTCCTTCACTGAAGTGCTAAACCATGTTTTGCTGTGTATCACTCTACATCACTGCTGGAATTCTTGGCACTATTAATGCTGTCTAGAGGTTGACAGGCACTTTAGAGCTTGTGGTTCACAGTATTAGCCTCGCCGCAACTCAGAAAAGGTCCCCAGCCAATTACAGAATAATTCATAATAAAATAAAAGCACAACAACCACGAATCATCTTCATTGCCTTTTTCTAGAGCAACATTTATAAAATAAAAATGTGTATGCAAGTGATACCCCCAAAATCTTCTTGTCTTTACCCATTTCTCCATTGTATATATGTAAGGAGATAGCTGTTTTACCGGCTGGTCTTCAAACATGTCTGCATTTGTTCATCTCCATTACATGGTGGATTGGTGGGAGTAATAGTTTGCATAATAAAGATAAGGTTCTTTGTGCTTTCAGTTTAACTCACAAGAAGGGACAATGACCCTGCATTTCTGGCAAGATTTTCTATACTTTAAAGCAGAACTCTGGGGGGAAAAATTCTTATGTGCATGTGCAGCATAGTGATGATGATGTCACTGCTACTATTAATGGAAATAACTGGGTTTGTGAAGGCATTTGATGCATAGAAAGTACATGTATATCCTTTGTGGCTATTAAGGAATATATTCAAATTATTTTTTTGTGCCCAGAGTCCAGCTTTAAGTGTGTCTAAGCCCAGTAACACAAATGTAACATACTGCAGCTTACCAGACCTTAAAGCAGAACTCCGAGGGGGAGGGAAAAAATGAGCAACCCTTACAGTGGGGCTACCCCCGCACGGCAAGTGTTAAGTGTTCGTTGTCTAGGTTGAAAAAATAGTTATATTCACAGCGACCCACGCTGTGCAAATTTCGTCCAGTTCCTTAAAGACCAGCCGAAATCCGCACAGTGTATGGGCAGCTCCCTAATTCTCACTAAGAGGGACAAATTAGTTTATTCAGACTAATGAGCACAATACCGTGTTTCCCCGCAAAATAAGACACTGTCTTATATTTTTTTCCCCCCCAAAAAACACACTAGGTCCTATTTTCAGGGGATGTGTTATATTTTTTTTAAGAAGATGGAGAAGAAGGGGAGTGAAGAAATACTGTCACACACAGTGTCACAGTACCTGCAGGCTGCAGCTGTCCTGGAGCTCTCCTCTTTGATGTCGTCCAGGGAGCCACCTCTCTCGTCGCACGGACCTCCAGTCAGAAGTTCCCTCAGTGACGGAGGCTCAGTCACCTGACCTCACTCCGACCCCACTGGCCATGCTGCGCTGTGCCGCTGCCTGGTGGGAAATGTAGTTTTCTGCCCGGCGGCAGCAAAAGCCGAGGCAGACAGGTGTTCGGGCGGGCGGCATGCGGGAGCTGCGGCGCGGCAGTCAGTCCCCGCAGTGTATGCATGAAATGTTTTGCGGTCCTTGACATGTTTTATACATGCAGACTCCAGGAGACCAGTTGCTAATATAATTGAACGTTACTCTCGGACGCCTGGCTGGCTGCTTGGATGCAGCAATACATGTGAGCCCCCTACCACCAAACTAGGTCTTATTTTCGGGGTAGGTCTTATATTACAGGAATCTCTAAAGATAGTGCTAGGTCTTACTTTCGGGGTAGGTCTTATTATGTCTTATTTTCGTGGAAACACTGTACCCTTTGGTGCTCAGTAAGACTCTATTCACATCTATGTGATGTGGGAGCACGTGCAAAGTTGCAGTGTTGTTAATGGCACCCCAAAACCAAGACATTGCATGGAAGTTGTATCGAATTATATCGCATGGTAACATTATACCATACAATGCGATTTTTAAAAAAAAGGTCATTAACTTTTTCCAGCTCCCTCGTAACCTCTTTCCATGCTCAGCCCAGGACTTCTCCAGGGCCTACCCCATTATCTGGAACTCTCTACCACAACCTATGTGGATATCTGCAACTCTATCTGCCTTTAGGTGATCCTTGAAAACTCACCTCTTCAGGAAAGCCTTTCCCACCTCCTCTTAAAACTGTACATCTACTCCTTCAATCAGCTCATCTCTCACAGTTATTCTGCATCACTTGCCCCTGCTTGTAGATTGTAAGCTCTCATAAGCAGGGTCCTCTAATCCTTTTGTATGGGATTGTATTGTAATTGTACTGTCTCCCCATATATTGTAAAGAATTGCGCAAACTGTTGGTGCAATATAAATCCTGTATAATAATAATTATTATTATTATTTTGCTGCGCTAGGAAGCCCATTCGAATGAATGGGCTGCCTAGAGCAGCGCACCACATTCCCACTCTAAAACACCTATGCGATGTTGCATCACAGAGTTGTGAATGAGACCTGAATCATTCCCTTTGTTTTATTGCTCATTGCTGAAGTAGACTGTGGCAGACCCATTTACTTTTTCTTGAGCCCTTCCGGTGGGCCCCTATACTGGGAAGGCATTTATAAGGCATGTGGAATGCCATCCAAAGTAACACACAGAGATCCACAAACACGTGAGCCAGCCTTATGTACCCTAATCATCTTGCATATACTGTAAATGTTTTATTGTAACATAAGGAGTCTATAGATTCCAGCTAGAAGAGAAAAACATTTCTAGATTTGTAAAATGTACTTTAATTCACTATACAATTAAAATCTGTGAAATTGCACCCGTTGGAAATGTGTTTTATGTTACCTTTATTAGGGTTCTATTGTAGACAGAACATTATCTCATTATGTATGTCTACCACTTTTCTTAATGTGTGCTGCTTTATATCAATAAAACAGTTCCTGTTCATTAGCCTACTACTTACTGGAAACTAGGATTAAATAATGTAATTTGGTCACTTTGCAGAGCTTCCCATTGATGTATAAAGTCAAGTAATGTACTGTTAGCGTAATATTACATTTCAGTCAATGGATCACTAAATCCGTAATGCAGGTATAAACTCTAGATAGTCTGTACTTGATAGGTGTCAAGCATGTGTAAATTATAAATTATAACAATTATCCTTTAAATCAAATATAAAATATAATAAGTAATATAATTATTTAAGATTATTAATACATTTTGTGGATTATTGATTTCTCTATTCTCATGTAACTTGTGTATCAGCTTTTAGCAGATCAGACACATAGTATTACCCCTGGTGGGTTCTTGATAGATTGCCACACGTGGTAGGTTCCACATACAATATACAATATAGATTATAGCTTGGAGTAATTTTTGTGAAGGGTTCTATATACAGGAAACTCCCCTTATCCGGCATCCACAGGGATTGGTAGATTCCAGATAAATATTGGTGGTTATTCACAAAGGAGCTAAAGGATCCAGACGTAGCTTTGGTTGATCCTTCGGCTCTCTTCGGCTGCCAGAGCCCTTCGGTTCAGTTGAACCGAAGGGCTGCTCTACGGGCTATTCACTATAGCCCGTACAGCAGCTGAGACATATGCTTCGGCTCGACTGAGCCTAAGTGACAGCCGAAGCAGGGTGAATAGCCCGCCGAAGGCCGGCTGTTCTCCCCGCAAATGACAGCTGGGCGGAGCTGATCTCACAGCTGGCTCCGCTCAGTTGTAATGACAGATAAGCGTCCCCAAGTGACCTGTGGACGATGAACTGTCATTAAACAATAACAACTGGGCGGAACCGGCCGTGATGTCATGGTCGGCCCCGCCCAGTTGTTATTCATTGGCCAGGACCTGCTAGAAGACTGTCACTAGCTGTCACTGCTAGCTCTGCCCAATTGTTTTTATTATTCTTTTTTTAAATATCTTTATTTTATAGTTTTACTATTTATTTACATGTTAAATAAAATGTTTTCAACCTTTTTTTCCCCGGCTATTTTCACTGATTTTCTATTCTGCTCGGTACCACGGAGGTGCCACGCTCGGCAGCATTCGGCTATTCACTCACTGCTGTTCGGCCCCTTTGAGAAGTGCAGAACTCCTTCTGCACTTCGGCTCAGCCAAACATGCAGCCGCACATGCAGAGCATGTTTGGCTGATGGAAGGCAGCCAGTGTACGGCTGATTTCCGCCGATGTATGGCTGAAATCAGCCGTGCAAGACTGAAGTGAATAGCCGAACAGAATTCAGCTCACTTCACTTCGGTTGGGTCATTCATTCGGCTGCCTTTGGCAGCTTTGTGAATAACCCCATATGTTTATATATACCTTATGAGCATTGTGAGCAAATCACAATGTGTAAACGGTTTGCATCACCAGCAGATCCTTAGGTAACCCTTCAAAATACTGCACATTAGCATACATTTGTTGAAAAAATGTGTACATTGAAAACCTATTTATCTCTAATTTTAGAGCCTCATTTGGGAAAGAGAAGAAGAAAAATGTGTTGTACGTTTTTGAGGCTGTGGCTCTAAAGGGAGCCTGTTGGTGAAAATGTCCTGCTTCTGTAGGTTATCCATGACATAATTTTCATTTAAATGAAATGCAATGCCATCCTCCAGGGCACTTCCAAAACTTACCGAAAACTTGCACTTGGCTTCAGTGGGTGACATTTAAAGGCTAAAAGCACCCCAGCCACCTGAATACCAGCATGTTTCTTCATATCCAAAATAAAATTACTTTGGGTTGTCTTCTTTCCAAAAATGGGACATTTGTCCCCTTTTGTAAGTCCTGACTTTTTTATTTGACATGTTTTATAACCGAAAGTAAGGGAAACTGTTCCTTTTTAAAGTTTTTTCCTTGGTATATAAAAATGATCTAAAATTCATTTAGGTACACAATTCCAAGACCAAGTAATTGTTAGCCAAACTGTTACAGCACTGAAAACTGAAAAATGGCCTGGAAAAGAATTGGGTGTAACATGCTGGTATTGAGGTGGTTAAGGAACCCCAAGCTATCTCTGGAGGAGCTCTAGATGGTTGAGAAAGGCTGGTCTACAATAATCCATCTCATCCATTTTGAGAATACTGAACGGATATTTGTTAGTTATTCTATTGAAAGATTGGCATGTATTATAACTGAGCTTGAAGGAAAATTGACAGGGCTTCTAAAGAACAGCTCAGCCTGTCATACGATGCATATGCTATAAGGTTCTTTCTACAGGATTCACTGCAAAGAGTGTGGACACATTTCTTGTAACGCGGGGCATCTGATTTTTGATATGTCTGCCTGTGTTCAGTGATAATTAGATCTGAACTTTCTCTAGCTAACTTAGGGCATTACTTTTTCCTGAAAGACTGGTAGACTTTAAAGTGCTCATTTCTTCTCCAGTTTTCTAGTGATATATCCAGCATTGTAACCATTTTAATATAATTTGTTATTATTGTTTAATATTACATTTAAAATGACACTAAACTCAGGAGTTAAATCTTAAAAATCTAGTTAAGTACCTTAACTATAAACAAAAATGTAGCTCATTTGTGTATCGCTCAGCTGTGTATCCTCAACTAATTTCTAATTTTGTGTGACACTGTCTTTACTTCTGGAGGTGGCTATTTTTGTTCCTCATAGTCCTAATTTGTATTGAGATTGTAGTCCATGACGGGAACGAGCTTGAAAAGATGGCTATTTTACAACACGCACAGGGAATTCAGAGATGATTTGAGGATCTACAGCTGAGTGATACACAAAAAGGCTACACAGCTAGGCAATGTGCTTCTTCGATCCAAACCCTACGCTACCACAGAACACAGCAACGACATAGAGCAGATGCAAGGAACCACAGCGCATAGCAGGGGGTACATTAGGATTAGTAGATTTGCAGCTTGTTTTTTTTCAGGAGGTTGCTGAAAAATTTGTGTGTATATATGT
>NW_017307146.1:601290-603066 GCF_000935625.1 Nanorana parkeri
ATATATGTGTGTGTGTATATATATATATACACACACACACACATTCACCGGCCACTTTATTAGGTACACCTGTTCAATTGCTTGGTAACAAAAATTGCTAATCAGCCAATCACATGACAGCAACTCAATACATTTAGGCATCTAGGCGGCATGAAGACGACTTCCTAAAGTTCAAACCGAGCATCAGAATGGGGAAGAAAGGGGATTTAAGTGACTTTGAACATGGCATGGTTGTTGGTGCCAGATGGGCTGGTGTAAGTATTTAAAAACCTGCTGATCTACTCGGATTTTCACGCACAACCATCTCTCTGGTTTACAGAGAATGGTCCAAAAAAGAGAAAATATCCAGTGAGCAGCACTTGTGTGGACAAAAATGCTTTGTTGATGTCAGAGGTCAGAGGAGAATGGGCAGACTGGTTCGAGATGATAGAAAGACAATAGTAACTCAAATAACCACTTGTTACAACTAAGATATGCAGAATACCATCTCTGAACACACAACACGTCGAACCTTGAAGCAGATGGGCTAGAGCAGCAGAAGACCACACCGGATGCCACTCCTGTCAGCTAAGAACAGGAAACAGGCTACAATTCGCACAGGCTCACCAAAATTGGACAATAGAAGATTGGAAAAAAATTGCCTGGTTTGATGACTCTTGATTTCAGCTGTGACATTCAGATGTTCAGGTCAGAATTTGGCGTAAATAACATGAAAGCATGGATCCATCCTGGCTTGTATCAACGGTTCAGGCTGGTGGTGGTGGTGTAATGGTATGGCGGATATTCTCTTGGTAAACTTTGGGCCCGTGGTGATATCATGTAAATATGGACCAAAATCTCTGAAGGAATGTTTCCAACACCTTGTTGAATCAATGCCATGAAGAATTAAGGCAGTTCTGAAGGCAAAATAGGGTCCAACCCTGGCAGTAGCAGGGTGTACCTAATAAAGTGGCCGGTGAGTGTATATAGGTTTGTCATACTACATTCTGAACCTCTGACTTGGAACAAGTATTAAAATTAGGAGTTTTGACTTCCTAACCAAAAAAGCATTTTTAGAAGTAGAAATGGATGTCTACATATTTCTTAGTACAGGTTTACTTCCTCTTATAGCAACTATGACACACACAAAAATACAGATTAAAAATAGCAGTTTCTAAAAGTAAAGCGTTTCATAGAAAATGTGGTGTTGAGTTTACTCTGTAAAGGAAGAAAAATGATGCTTACCAGCCCTGCCACCTGTGTTGGACCAGCCAAAACATAAAAATGGAAAGTATTATAACTCTGCTTTTACAGGTTGGCTGATTTATATTTTTGTTTTAAAGAGTATTTTCATGTTTGCAGCCGAATTAGGATAACCCCTTTTAATATTTGTTCATGGCATACATTAACCTCCCTGGCGGTATGATTATTCAGGATTTTAGCATCCCAAAGCGGTACATTGTTTTTCAAACACTGAAAGTGACTTTCAGTGT
This sequence comes from Nanorana parkeri, assembly GCF_000935625.1. NCBI lineage: Eukaryota > Metazoa > Chordata > Amphibia > Anura > Dicroglossidae > Nanorana > Nanorana parkeri. Next base: position 602,763 of record NW_017307146.1, read on the forward strand.
CTGATGACTAATTTCCCAACGAATAGCTATCGCTCAATTCTGCAAGTGATTCTAATTTACTATCGCTGTTTTCTACCTGGTCTGAAACCAACGACCAATTTCCCAACGAATTGCTATCGCTCAATTCTGCAAGTGATTCTAATTTACTATCGCTGTTTTCTACCTGGTCTAAAACAGCTTTTGACCTAAAGGGACGCTTTTTGGATGCCATGGACGTTCACAAGTTTCCATGCAGAGAGCACAGTAAAAGTGCAGGCAGGGCACTGGACAAAGCTCTAGGGACAAAATTGAAGTGAAATAGTTT
>NW_017307146.1:603557-659019 GCF_000935625.1 Nanorana parkeri
AATTTAAAAAATGGTCCAGTAAATGGGAATTCTGGGTGCGCTGCCTGATCCGTACCACAGTCAATAGAGTACCAAGTTCGCACATCACTGAGCTCGGTCGCAGAATCCTCGCTGTTTTAGGTCAAAAGCGGTTTTAGACCAGGTAGAAAACAGCGATAGTAAATTAGAATCACTTGCAGAATTGAGCGATAGCAATTCGTTGGGAAATTCATCATCAAACACTGAAAGTGACTTTCAGTGTCTGATGACTAATTTCCCAACGAATAGCTATCGCTCAATTCTGCAAGTGATTCTAATTTACTATCGCTGTTTTCTACCTGGTCTGAAACCAACGACCAATTTCCCAACGAATTGCTATCGCTCAATTCTGCAAGTGATTCTAATTTACTATCGCTGTTTTCTACCTGGTCTAAAACAGCTTTTGACCTAAAGGGACGCTTTTTGGATGCCATGGACGTTCACAAGTTTCCATGCAGAGAGAACAGTAAAAGTGCAGGCAGGGCACTGGACAAAGCTCTAGGGACAAAATTGAAGTGAAATAGTTTGATACATAAGTGTAATCATAGCAAATTACATTGTATTGTATGTATTCTGTGTAACTGTAATGTTTTCACTTTTGAATTTCCCGCCGGCTCCGCCCCCCGCTGTGACGGCCGAAAACGAAAGTAAAACTCAGATGCCGGCCGCGTACAGCAGAGGACGCCGCGGGCTCGCAGGGACAAGGTAAGTGACACTTTTCTGTGTCTGTGTTCTGAGTCTGGCTCGGGGTTACTGCTCTTGGTACTAAAAAAACTTTGAATTGCTGCTTGTGGGATACATGTTCTATTCTGAAAGAAAAGTTGTTCTCTGTACTAATTTTTTTCTGGAATGCAAGGGGGGCTGGGTAGGTTAATGTTATCTTAATTAATCCTGTCTGTACTGTGCTAGCAGATCTCATCAGTTGTAAAATACGGTCGATTTGAACACTGTCCGTCCTAACAAAGGGTTAAAGATCTAGAAGCATTGTATGTCAATAAGAGGTAGCTTAATTGAGAGAGAATCTTGCAACGGCCTACTACACAGGCAAGAATTAAAAAATAGTTTTAGATATGCTGTGTGAATGGGAACACATAACAGAGTGAGGTTTTCTCATATTTGCAAAAGTGGAAATACACTTTAAATAACGATTAGGTTGCTTTAAATGATGATAGCTAGATAAAGTCACTTTTTCAGTGAGTGTACCTTCATGATTTTAAACTGTTGTCTGCCTCCAACATAAAACTTATTGACCTACATGAATATAAAACTGTCGGGTACAGTATGTTATGATCGTAACTATGGTTAATGACTTAGAAACACATTTCCATGTTTCCTGAAAATGTTCGATGAAGCATACCATCCTAATTTATATTTATGAATTAAACACAAATCTACTACCTCTAAGGGTCAGTAAGAATTGTTTAGTATAAACATGTATCCTGTGTACCGGTGACAGTGGTGAGATCACACACATCCTGCCTTGTTCCATCCTTTTCCATCCTTTCATATATCCTTGTTCTCTGGGTATATTATTATGTCATCACAGCCTTTGTACTCCTCTTTAATACTAATGTCTGCATATCAGGTCTGTATCATTTTATTCTTCTGTACAAGACACAATTCTTTAGCTCTCTTTCTCTATCTAGCATCTTCTACTGTATGCAAAGAGCTTTTGCTCCAAGACAAACCTGTTTTTTGCCAAGCTAAGCATCAGTATAATACTTCCATTGTTTTCATAACCTGGTTACGGCAGTCCTTTTTTCTAAATTTGAGTTTGATAAAACACAATAGAAAATCATGACTGGCTCTTTATGTGTTATTTATGCTGAAAGAGCAGTTCACACTACAACTGACGTTAATCCGTGAGCATCTAAAGCGATTTAGTAGGTATTGCACCTAGATAGTAGATGTAAATCCTAAATGGAAGTCATTTAGTTTGCCACAGCATTGTGGGAGGAATTTATCAAAATTGAAGACAGAATCTGGCGTAGTTGTGCACAGTAACCAATCAGCTTTTATCTTCAGTTTGTTCAGTTAAGCTTTGAAAATGAAAAACAGACGCTGACTGTTATGGGCAACTGCTCCAGAATCTGCCTGCTCCAGTTTTGATAAATTCCCCTCAGTGTATCATAAACAATTGTCATTTTACTGTCATATTTTCTACTGTTTTCACCTTTTTCATTCTTTATTGTATGTCAGTGCTGCTCATCTCTGTTAGCCTCTTTGCAGCTGCTTCCTGTCTACTTGAATTTGTTCTAGCATCAGCTGCTCATGTTTGTTTAGGAACCTTTTCACTGATAGTGACAGCGGTAGACTATACCTGCATGCGTCAGCACAACCGCTTGCAGTCTCCACCAAGGGAACATGTGGCAGGGTGAGAATGCAGGAGCACAATTTGGGGGCAGTTGTTGCCACATTATATTGTTGGATCAGCGATCCATGCACCTGGAAATGGCACTGGTGAGGAAAGCAGATGGTGGACATAGACTAATATATCTTTCCTTACAAAAAAAGAAAAAGTTGTTGGCAGTCATGAATTGAGCACCTCTTTTTCCCCAATTATTTTATTATTATTATTATTAGCAGTAGTAGTAGTAGTAGTAGTAGTAGTAGTAGTAGTGGTAGTAGTAGTATTACTATTATCAATGCTATTGTTATTTTAATCATAAGCAGTCATTAGGGTTTACCTTATGTAATAAAGTATGCAGTCATAAGGCTGGGTCTTTTCCTGCACAAGAGAAGGCAAAGTATTCTGTTTAGATTATGTCACTTAGTAGCCATGGTTCACAGGTAATTTAAGAAAGCCACCAGGAGGTTGAAAAAAATGAATGTGTGTGTGTGCTGGAAAGGCAGCAGAAGACTGGGAGCATCAGGGGGTGGCTTCTAAATTGGGAAACTTGGGAGATCTCCCAGAGAGTTGACTGCGCAAGCAGCAGCGTTGAGTGTGCAAGTTCTAATGCTGCACAGTTCTGATCCAGTTGTGCTATGGATAGCCATGTTCTTCCTAATATAACAGACCACCTTCCAGACATGAATTACACAACTGCTAAAAGAAAGAACAGTGTACTGTCAATACAAGCTTTACTACGGATGGTGATTTATATAGAGAGTAGACTTCCCATTTTCTTCTTTCATAGAGACTATCCTTTCACCAATATCGCATTGTACCTTTTAGTTGCCCTGCCATTGAGTATTATGGGAAATAGTAAAGTAAGGCTGTTCCAGACAAATTATGTGTCAGTCTATTACAGCTGACCTCTAGGGTCATATAACACCACCAGTTATGCATACATTGAAAATCATTACACGTATTTTTAAATGTACCTTTTTTTGTAACACAACGCACCACACCAAATGGTAGTGCATTAATAATGAATGGCACCACAGCACACCAATATTGAACACATGCATTTTCATGCATGTTCCCACAGTGCAAACATGTGAGCAGGGCCTACAACATAATGTGTACAATGCAGCAGTCAGATTGCAGCAGTCAGGGTTATGTAATGCACAGTACAGCTTGCAGATTTCACTGGTCAGGAGTTAGTGACCCTTTAAATATTGGTGGTCAAAAGTGTGTGTCCCTTAAATGTTGGGGATCAGTGGATCAGTAGTGAGTACCCCATAGCTTTTGGTGGTCAGGGGTGTTTTCTGCCATACCATTGGTAGTCCGAGTGAAGCCTTTATGATCTATAAGCCCCCTCTGTACCCCTTTGATGCTCAGTGGTGGTCATTGTGCCCTACCTTGCTGCTCAGTGTGCCTTTCTTTTGTTGGTTCTCATTGGAAGACATTTTACTTGCAGGATTGGAGGAGAACTGATCAGAAAGAAGGAAGGAAGAGGATCAGGAATGTCATTGGCAAAGGACAGAGGGGCAGGTTTTTAAATGTGAACAGTAGTGCTGTTACATTTGTGATTGCTGTGATTGCCCATCAGAGGGATCACATGGCACAGAACCACTTGGATCAGCTTTTGTCTTGTGCTTTTGTCTGTGATCTGTGACAATTTGAACATAGACACTTAACAAGCACACTTTCTACCCATGCTTTATATCTAGCTTATAAACAGCACTCCAGAAATATGTCTACCTCCCTGACATTTTTTTTTTTACAATACGACAGTAGGGAGTTGGTTAAGTAGCTTAATTTATTCTAAAACTTGACCCCTGTAATACAATGCACAGCAACATTAAGACTGTGCTATATCCTTTGGCAGAATTTCCACAGCTGCCACTTCTGGCTTTGTCGAATGTTTGGTTAGAATTATAAGGGCTGCCACCTCTTTCTCCTAGCAGTTTTTAATTATTTTTGTTTTGTACACTGTACAGAGCATGTGCTATCCAGTGTACACTGCAGCTCATTCCCGGCTCCAAGTAAGATTTTGGGAATGGAGCTGGGTGCCAGGGATGATGTAACACCAGTGTGCATGCAGAGGATGTACATTATCAGGGGTAGCCCAATGGCTGAAGAAGACAACTGGCAAACCAAAATAAGCAGTGATGGCAACAGTGGGGGATTGACCAGTGACTAAGAGCTGGTTTGGACAGTGCTGGAGGAGGGCACACTGGTTGGGAAAGAACACCATAATGCGCAATTATGCTTTGCATACCTGCACAATATGGCAACACACCACCCAGCACACACTGGTCTAGTTCTGCTTTAGAATTGCAGGCTCTAGGCTGTCATCCCAATCCTGGCTTTACTTCCTGAAGTAAGCAACCATGAAACAACCATGTAGTCAGTGCAGACTCCTGCTTTCAGCCGCCCACATTAATTGTATTTTTGAAACCTATGATATTAGAAGGCAAGTTACTGTTTTGCTAAACAACCCTCCTATAAACATATATGAGTGGTGGGGGAGAACAGCTTATGATCCCCGGTTCTGGCCATCATGGTTATAGTCTAATGTAAAAAATATCAATTGGCTGAAAACATCCAATCTAGCCAATCATTCTTGTAGAAGCTAGCCATAATTCTGTTTGGATAGACATAAAGATAACCTCCCAAGTACCCTTTCTCTTCCAGAAACTGGTAATATAAGTGGGTCACTACTCCAGTCCATTCACACTAGCCCGTCCGCTAAAATGCTGCATTGTGGCAGCTCTGGCAGTGGGCATGGTATTGCACAGCTCCGGCAGTGTCCCTACAATCAATATTATTCAAAAATATTCTAAAAAATTTTCCTTGTGCTGTTTGTTGTCTCAAAAACAGCTGTTTTCTTCTTTTGAACAGCATTCCTTTTTGTCATCATTTATAAAATAAGTTGCTTCATGTGAGAAGCAAGCTGCTCCTATGTAAATATCTTTTTTTTTTTGCCATCCTGTAGGCATAGCTTCAATTCATGATTTGTCTATTGGCTCCTAGCCACTATAAAGACCTACATAACAGAGATATAACTCTTAACACAATTTTGTAGGTAAGAGGTGGAAATGGCATTATTCAACTCTCTTGTGTACCTTGTTTCTATGATCTGTGCCATATTTAGAGGTTGTTATTTTTGTTTTAAGCGTCCAAATCTATTTGACCTTCAATATTAATTGTTAATCAGATCTTCACAGGAACTGTGTAAACACAAACTATCTTGATTAAGGACACCTCAGTGATTGGGACAAAGTAAACAAAATATGTTATATAATTTCAAACTAGGCCAAACCACTATTGAATTATCCACGGCATTAACCAATGCTAAATATTGTAGGCGTGTAGTATTTTTGCAAAATTCCTTTCTGTATATTTGTAAATTCTGTAGTCAGCAGTGGGCTGTGCCTGAGCAGGAGTGTTTCTGAAAGTTGAGTATAAATATGACTGTGTTATGGATTCAGTTGACCTGGCCTATCAGTGGGCTGGGGAATCTGTTAGTGCATGCTGGGAGAACTATTAAATATATGAGCCACTACCTGTTCTGTATCTTCCCTCCTGGGCCTGTGCACTGTGAGGATGTTATCATAGTCAATCTCCCCTTGGCCTTAGGCCTCTAGGCACATGGAAAGAGACAGTTATCTTCCCTCCTAGGAGGAACCCCTGAAGATGTTGGCCACTGGAAGAAAAGAGCATATGGCCTAGAGGAAACAAGCTGCTCCTGTCCCCCACATACAGAGATAGTGGTGAGTTATAGTTGAATGGGAAGTTATAAACAGAAACCTTCCTATGTTTGCCTGCCTTGGAAGTGAAGATTGAGATACCACTAGAACCTCAAGTACCAAAGAGCCTGAGTTTTGAATAAGTAACCAGCTAACACAGCCTGCCATTAGAAGGATAACAACCAGAGACTTTAACCACTTGCTGACTGGGGTGTTTACACCCCCTTCCTGGCCAGGCCATTTTTTAGTATTTAGCACTGCGGTACTTTGACATTTATTCAGTCATACAACGCTGTACTGAAATTAATTTTATATAGTTTTTTGGGGACACATGAAGCTTTCTTTTGTTGGTATTCATTTTTTGCTGTATAACGAAAAAAGAACAAACAAAAAAACTGTTTCCCCTTTATTATGTTAGGAAACATTTATTATTACCCAATTTTTTAGTAAAATATAAAAGACGGAATCACATCAGGTAAATAGACACCAAATATGTCAAGCTTTAAAATTGTGCACACCCGCGAAATTGAAAAAAAAAATACCACACCCAAAATTGGCCATAGACGACGCTTTAAAAGCTTTTACCGCTCATCAGTTTAGTGTTAACAGTGATTGATGGCCCTAAAATTATTGCTCATACCCTGACGTTTGTGATGATATGTAACATGTGCGGCATAATTGATGCAATTGTCGTTTTTGTAGGGGGTGTGATGGACCCCCATACTCAGGATGAGTATGTCCGCCGCTGTATTCTTCCTTGCTCAGGAGGTATTGCAACCTGAAGATCCTTAGCTCCCAGTTTCCCCAGTCACTGGTCGAGACTCGAGTGTAGGGTGAAACAAACTCTGATTTATTGAGCAAATGCACAAACTTTTATACAGCAAGTGATGAGATCAGATTATAATCCCATCAAATCCACCCTTCCTTCGCCAGACAATCGGTCTGCTCAACACCACAGGGTTTCACCTGCTAACAAGCTCCAGACAGCCATAGCAATAGCAGGAGCCTGTCCAGAATGTCATTGTTCTGAGCTCCTTTAGAGTACAAAGTGAGATAACGAGGGATGGTGCTGATAGTCTTTTTATAACCAGGTCACACAGCATAACGCACTCAAACATAACAAAACTTTTTTTTTTTACACCTAACTTTATTGTTATTACATAGGGGACTAAGAATCCCCTTATGTGATATCCTCTTTATGGAGATATCAGGGGTCTCTAAGCCAGAGAGTGACAGCTGAATGTGGAAGTGATGTAATAAACATCACTTCCTGCATTCAGAGAATGGGGAGGAGATAAGAGGGAGATCGTGTATTGAACTTCCTCCATTCTTCCTGCATGGATCCACAATGCCGGTCCCGGATCGGTTGCCCGGGATTTGCGGCAACAGCGGTAGGGACGACGGCAGGTAAGGAAAGGAGAGGAGGGCACACAGAAAGGTACCTCTTACAAGCGATCGGGCAGCTTTACAGAGGCCGGACCACTTGTATGTAAACCGTCATTGCTAGCTGTTTAACATTTTGACAGTTTCCCGCTCGTGCGAGCCAGGGGGCGTGGGGACACGGGGACAATTTAGGACACCCACCCGCTGCCAGAAGGCTCCCGTCCGGCTGTTTCTCTAAATTCGGCGGATGGCAGGTGGTTAATGTAGGTTCCAGAAAAAAATTAGGTCTAGTTCAGAAAATAAAATCCAGTGTGCTGAGGGATATCCTGATCCACACCTCCCCTTTGTTCCCCCTTCTTCCTATATTGCCCTGTCCAATAATTTTTTTGTATTTTAAAATGGGCCATATCCCTTCAGTTATGTCTGAATGGTTACCAATAGCGTTACAATATTTTTGTATATTTTCTTTTATCTGGCCAAGCCTTTAATTTTTTCCCCCCTTTTTAGATATGCTGCACATGTACTGCTTACCTACTAAGCAGGCTTCAGGAAAGCCCTGACTGCCAGTGATTGTTCATTCATGTGCAGCATTGCAAGCACCCAACCAATGACAAACCAATCAGGAGTATCTGTGAATCACAATTCTTTTTATTTTGTGTAGATATCTACCTACAGAATTGTTTTTGATTTGCATAGGGTGGATATAGATGGAGGAAGAGCGTATAACCAATTATGCTATTAAGGAGCATAAATGATAGTATTTAATCTGTTATGGTCACTAAGGTGGACACCGCGTACAATGTATTGTGGTCTAAGGTAGAATACTGAAGGAAAAAGAGCTTACAATCTATTTGCATAGAAGGGAGGTATACAGAAAACGGTAGTGTAATAGGGTAAAACGGAGGATACAAAAGGTGGAAGATCTTACAATGTATAAGAATATAATTAAGGATACAGAACGTAGAAGAGCTTACAATCTATTAAAGTGGACCTTTACCTCCTTTGACTAAAAATCACCTGAGCATTCAGCTCTGCTCTGATATGAAATCATCTTACATTCATTAGTTTAAAAAAAACTTGCTTTTATTTGATAGGAAAGACGGGGAATAGAGAAGGTTTGCGCACAATATATAGAAATATATAGAGGTAATCAAAGTGAACAGGGGTCCCCTAACTTAGTTAAAGTTATAAACAAGAAATGTTCCCCACATAGGGGATCCCACCATTCCTCACAAAATCAGAATCACAATTGTAAACTGTAAACTGCACAATTAGTACCAATGCCAAAAATACTTTAACTAATATATATCCCATCTGGTTAATGTGAATGTTCTATAAATGTTGTTTATGGATATCTTTATAATATTTCGGATATACTTATATAATTTCTATTTAAGGCACTAAATGTTTTTATATATATCCTTGAAGTAAGATAGAACACGGGATTTTGAAACAAAATCACAGGTGCTACTATTAACATCAATCACCAGTTCTCGTATAAGAGACCAAAGAACCTGAACTGAGCAACGCCCGTCTGAGGAAGCCCCGTTTGTGGGAGGGGCGAAACGCGTCACTGGCGTTCAGCTCGTTTCCTTTCGGTGACTGCTCCGCCTGAGACATGCCTGCAGTTTTAGAGTCTTGCTTTACCCTTTGAACTTGCCGAAATTTGGCTCAGTTTCCAGTGAAAGTATATCCTGATGGAGATTAGCCTAGTCGAGGCATAGTCTTTCTTTGAACTCTGCACCAACATCTACGGAGGCTCTCCATTTGAAGAACGACTACCTTCCCTTTTTCCATATGATTAAGCGCTGTCAAACTCAAGGAGATACATATATAAGAAATGCAACACAGCTATTCAGTGAAGGCTATGATTTATAACATCATCTATCTTACTAGCCGAGGTAACAACTGGACCTCCTGATACCTGTGTTTTCTCTCAGTCCATTATAACAACCGGAACCTACCATCTACTCTCCATAATTGATATTTGAAACAGAGGAGCATCGGACCGTGAGTTATACTCTTTCCACATATCTTTATTGATTGCTGTTTCATCACAAAGGTCTCCGTATTTGTTGTGCCCATACCAGAGTATGCGCCTCTCCTTTGGCTACAATCTTGATATTGCTGTTCTCTCGTTTTTCAATCAAGGGCAATCTCCCTTTCCATCTGGAAACCCTTCGAACATGTGAACCTTGTTCACTGCCAGTTTTTTCCTCATCTTTACGCATTACTATATCAGACTCTAATACGGCATGTCTCTTAATTGACAAGGATTTTTCTTTATACCCACTATTTCACTATAGGCGGGATGCAGTTATTCACTTGCTTACATGTATTTATTTGTCCGTTTGTATGTAATTTTTGATATATTCATTATGTATAGTCCAATATAGGGATTTTAGCTTCATTTAGATTAAATACATTTTTGTATTATCCAGTTTACAATTGTGATTCTGATTTTGTGAGGAATGGTGGGATCCCCTATGTGGGGAACATTTCTTGTTTCTTGTTTTTTATTTGACTTAGAATTTTCTCTACTTCTACTGGTCCACTTGGGCACAAATGATGTAATCATGCCCAAGCATTGCATCGTGGGAAGGTAACATCAGCAGTGCATTGCTGGAAAATCTCACAAGAACTCAGGGAAATACATTTTCCTCCCCTGAGATGATGTGCATGGTCACATGTCCTGGTCACATGTGCCAGAGTTCCAGGAAGTATATGGAGGTATATTCATCTGCCCTTAGTAAAAATGGCCACTGTGAGAAGAACGGGGGGGGAGAAAATTGAGGTATGCAAAAAATAAAAAAACGGCAAATATCTAGAAGTATCTGTTCGTAGATTGTTATTACTAAACATTTCTAAAGGTGTGTTTGTTGTTACTATAAAGATATGAGTTAGGTTCCTCTTTAAGGTATGGGGGAGTATACAGAAGGTAGAAGAGCATATCATCTTTTAGAGCATAGGCGCTATACGTTTAAGTCCTCTTTGCACATAGTTACATAGTTACATAGTTACATAGTTAGTCAGGTTGAAAAAAGACACATGTCCATCGAGTCCAACCTATAGAGTTACAAAGAAAAAAAAAAAGAAGAAAAGCCTAAACAGAACACTATGCCCACCATTACCCAATGTTGATCCAGAGGAAGGCAAAAAAACATGACTATTTAGTTGTGTGTCTAAGTGGATCTGTATAATTCATCTGGTTTGCATACATACTAAAAGCCAACATGAAAATCCAGAATACCCATGACAACTGAAAGTGGTTTAAAACATATCAGTTAGTTATCATAATCTTGTCTTTTAAACTGAACTAGAGGCAAATACAAATGACACAAATGTTTGCAGCTTTATATCATATCTATCATTAAAGTGCAATTGAAGCCAAAACTTGTTTTTTAGTTTTGTATAGAGTGGAGAGGGATTACAATACCTGTCAGCTTTTTATTGCTGTCTGTGTCCACGTTAGGAAGATTCGCCCTCCTATTTGTCCCGGTGACCATTATCAGTGAAACTAAAAGAAGATCCCAAAAGCTGGATTGTCATTAGAACAGGAATAGATGGGACATTTTCCAATGGGGACACTAGTTATGGTGACCCTGCTGACCACCAAGGATTTTGCTCTCTTTGGAGAGATTTCCTCTCACTTCCTCTTGTGGCTAACAGACAGAACTATCCAAAACTTTAGAAAAAAGTTTTGGCTTCAGTTCTACTTTAAGGTAATGCTAAAGGCCTGACCTTTTTTCCCTTAATGCATTCTCGGCATTAAGCTAAAATAAACACCCAGTACCTTTCTATAACCCCTGTTTCCCTCCACACTTACCTATGATCGCTTGACTCCTCCACCGTAACCAGGAAGATACACGGCATTTCCCGAACTTTCTGGTCGTAGGGGTGGGTACTGAGGGCACATGAGCGATACCCCCTTCTGCTGTCAGTCAAACTGTAACTGTGAGAGTGGAGGGGCGTGACTTGCCGCACTCTGTGTATGTCTGTGGACACGCACAGCTACGAACGGGCACAGCCATTAAGATACATGCACAGGCGTTTCCTCTGTAGCTGGCTAGCTGATAGAGACACCCACACACGGGGAGGGGGGCAGTGGTTTGGGGACAACTAGGGAACAAGGGAATAAAAAAAGTTTAAAGAAGGAAAAAAAAGTTAATTCAAGTAAGTCTGGCCCTGCTAATAATAAAAAGAAGAAAAGGAAGGTTTAATATCACTTTAATGCATTGTTAAATGTATAATATAAATGCAAACCGTGAAAGTGCCAGAATTTGAACTGATGTGAGAGAAGGAAGCAGCACCAGCTCAAAGAGCCAATACGTTAATGTGCTGTTAAGGAGCATGCCTATAGGTGGAGAAAACAAAGTAACAGGGGGATGAGCTGCACTGTCAGTCTTTGCTGTATCTCCTTTCACTGTCCAATAATCACGCAGGCTTTATTGCACAAATGACAGGCTCTCTTCAACTCTGCCCATCACTGCTCAGGAAGAGTCTGTAAAATGCAGCTCCCTATTCATCTATACAAGCCCTTAGGGGAAAAAAACATTTCCTCTTAACAATTAGGTTCATACTGTCACCATTTTAAATTTAAAAAGAATACAGGTTATCCTTTAATACTTTATGCACTTACAACAGTAAGTTACCTAATGACGTTCATGACACCGACAACAATAAAAAGCAGCACCAAAGAATTCAATACTAAGAATGCAAAGAGCTTGAACACACTAGTCATTGTTTTTTTTTTTTGCTTACAATAGCAACCAAATCATATCATGCTTCTAAGGAAATTGATAAAAACAAAATCAGTAGCTTATTGCTTATATTGCTTTTCCTTTTTATTAGCACATGATAAACAAGTAAGATTGGGCAAAGCTGTACTGAAATTGATTTTATATATTTGTTGAGGACAGAAAGAGCTTTCTTTTGGTGGTATTTATTCACCACTGGGTTTTTCTTATTTGTTACTATATAAAGGAAAAAAAACTACTGAAAATTTTGAAAACAAAACCTTTCCCTATGTTGTTATAAAGCATTTATTTTTAGCCAACATTTTATGTAAAATATAAAAGATGGAGTCACGTCAAGTAAATAGATACAGTACCAAACATGCCAAGCCTTAATTGCATGTGCCTGTAAAATCGCAAAAAGAAAACCTACCATACCCAAAATTGGCCATAGGCAACGCTTTAAAAGCTTTACTTCTCATCAATTTAGTGTTAACGTTAATTGATGGCCCCAGAACTATTGCTCACACTCTGACGTTCATGGTGATATGTAACATGTGCGGCGTAATTGTCATTTTCACATGTAGGTGCACTCGACCTGTGTTTGATTTGTATGTGTGTGTACTTGGAAATAGGTAACTTTTAAAAACTTTGGTTTGCGTTTTTTAATTTCTTTATAGTGACTTTAATTTTGTTTACTTTTTTTTTTACAGTTAACTTTATTGCTATCACATAGGAGGCTAACAAGTGACAGGTCCTCTTTATGGAGATATTGGGGCATATTAGAACCCTAATATAACCCATCGACTCCAAAAAAGCTGATGAAGCTACAGCAGCCAGAGAAATGACAGTGTGAGCCGTCCCGCTGTTTGATTACAACAGCTGGAAGGCAAGCAGTTAATCTAAACTTGTCACAATCTTGAATGGTTAAAACTAAGCATATGTACATGGGTAGAAGTTGCCTTTAGCAAAAAAAAGTATGCCAGAATAATCAGATCTAGAACAGCAATCTGAAATTATAAACAAGTCAACATATTCCTATAAAAGTTTAGCTTTGGTCCAGCCACCTGGGCATCTCAATTGGTTATTTAGGCTGTCTTTAGTATTAAAGGCCAGGAGGGAGGTAAATTGAGGGTTCAAGAATACATTTTGACTGTGGGAGTTAACATATTCATATAACTTCAACAGCTTATGTGTATTGCTCTACTGATTGTTTTGACATATTAACCCTGATTTACTAAGTGAGTAGTCAGAGACAGCAGGGATGCCACAAGAATGGTGATAGAGTCTAGAGTAGGTTTTTCTTATTAGTGAAACATCATTAGGATAGGAAATCCAACGTGTTTCTGAGGTCTACACCCTTGCCCGTCATCAGGGTGTGCAAGTTGTTTCGTCCATTCAGGAACATCTGGATTCAAAAGGATTTGGCAATATTCATAGATGTCACATCAAACGTTTGTACCAGCCAGTAGAGCAGGCTTCGATGAAGGGGGATTGTGTAGACCCTGGAAAAACTTGTGACTTTAAAAAATGACTTTTTTATTCTGTTTATCTTTCAGTAATAAAAACTTTTTTCAGGGCCCACACACTCCTCTCCCTTTTTAACCTCATTCACCAATTAAAATTCAGTGAATGAGGTGAAGTTGTGCTGACTTCAATTATTTCATTTTAATTTGTATTTCTCCATTTATATGTAAGAAAAAACATTCCCCCCCCCCATGATGAAGTAAAATATCTATTTCCAATAAACCACTTCCTGCTTTAAGAGATTTGTAGAGTATACTCTTCATACAGGCGTTACAAATCAATATGTCAAGAAGTCTGAGGTTATAGTTGTCCTTACCATGGAAGGGTTAACTAGGGAAAGCCTCAGACTTACTAAAGAAAACAAATAGTGTCCTTTTATAAACTTCCAACTCTTCCTGTGGAAGTAGAGCTCTGCAATCTGCACTGCAGCCTTCCTGCTACAAGCGTTCTATTGGAGAGAGTCCAAAAATAGGCATTAATGAAATGTTTGGAATCATTTAAAAAAAACTGGAAACATATTTATAACAAATAAGTACCAGATATTACATGAGCATGGCCTGATTCTGCCAGAACAGGATGGCTGTGACTGCGTGCTCCTACAGAAACTTTAGTTTTTAAGATGAGCTTAATGCAGATATGAAAATTCTATTCAGCATGGTTATATATTTCTTACAAATGGAAAATGTTATTTTTAAATGCATATTTGTTAATTTGTCTTGAATTCTACCTCTTGTAATCCCCTCTATGACTGCACTAGGAGACTGGGGGGGTCAATTCACTAAACGTTATCTCATGAAATAAATGGTCACAGATTTTAAAAAAAAGTGAATTCATTAAGAATATGTGAGATAAACAAAGCAAAAACTGAAAACATTAGATAAATATCACATGAAATACAAGTCAATTTACTAAAAAAGCCTGTGGAATATAAATTCATCCAAATGAGGATACAGACAATGGCGTCCTGAAGGTAGGAAGGGGACTAAATAAAAAGCGTTTTTTGAGCCTTAGCTGGTTTTTAATGTTATGGGTGAAAATGACTGCACGCCTGTGCCCTTTTTTCACCAGAAATGACCATATGAATTATAGATAAATAACGCATGTTTTGAAGAAATATCTAATTCGGTAAGTAACTCATAGATTTTAGTGAATTGTATACTCAATAGTTAAATAACTGATGAGTTATTTTACCTCAAAATTTCATAAGGTATTAAGCTCTTAGTGAAATGAGCCCTGGGAGAGGGGTGAGCAAGCACTAGGAACCAATCAAGTTCTGGTACATGCACATGTGCTAACAATGGGGTCTATTCACGAAGCAGCAGAAGGATCTAGCCGTAGCTTCGGCCGATCCTTCGGCTAGCTTCGGCCCCAGGACCCCTTCGGGTTCTACAGGACCCCTTCGGATTGCTATTCACAATAGCCCGTACAGCTTCCGAACTTAGCCGAGCTGCTCAGTCGAGCCGGAGGCATATGCCTCGGCTCGGCTGAGCCGCGCTAAAAGCCGAAGCTGGCCGGCCAACAGCCTGCTTCTGAAAGCTGGGTTGAGCCAGCCGTGATCTTACGGCGGGCTCAGGCCACTTGCAGAGAGATCAGCGTCCCTGGTTACCAGCTAACCAGGGACACTGATCTCCAGACAGCATACTCTCCCGGGCGCTCCGGGAGTCTCCCGCTCCCGGCCGCCAAGGAGAGAAACACTGCTATTTCTTTTTTTTTTCTTTATCTTGACACGGAGCCGTATCAGAATAGAAAAAATAAATACATAATTTTGCCCATAGGAATGCATTGCTTGATTCCTATTGGCTATTTCAATTTGCAATAGCTAATAGTAAACTAGCATTGCACCCGCCCTCTGCTGCAGTTCTCCATCAGGTCCATCAGCAGAGGGTGGGTGCAATGCTAGTTTATTGCTAGATTCCAATAGGAATCTAGCAATGCATTCCTATGGGCAATTTTATTTTTATTTTCTATTCTGACACGGCTCCGTGTCAGAATAAAGAAAAAAAAGAAAAAGCAGTGTATCTCTCCTTGGCGGCCAGAAGCGGGAGACTCCCAGATCGCCCGGGAGAGTTTTTTGTTTTTGTTTTTATTTTTACGGCAGCAGAACCGCCGGCCAATAGAAAACTGTTGGGCTGAGCTAGCTGTCAGTGCTAGCTCCGCACAATCGTTTTCTATTCATTTTTTTACGATCCATCTTGGACAGGCAGATCGTACTTGCGATCATCGCAAGCCCGCCCCCCTGAGGGGCGGGCTTCCGATGACTGCAATGCTGAACGCGTAGTGTGCGCGTGCGCACACCGGCCCGTTCGGCAGTTGTCTCTCGATCATGTTAAAAACCAGCCGAAAATCGTACGATTCTCGGCTGGTTTTCCAACATGCTCGAAATACAAAAGTCGTGCAACCGTACAGTAGGAACGGTCGCACGCCTTCCATACACTGTACGAGAATCGTGCAGTGTATGGGCACCATTTCCAGCGATTCTCGTACGAGAATCGTGCAGTGTATGGAAGGCATGCAACCGTTTCTACTGTACGGTTGCACGACTTTTGTATTTCGAGCATGTTGGAAAAACCAAGACCAAAGTCTTGGGAGGGTTGTAAAGTGTATGGCCACCTTTACTCTGAGTCCAGGTCAACCTGGATCCGCTTCAGCCTATTACTGGACAGTTTAAAGAGAAACAGCACAGTGATTAGCTCATTCTGCTTTCTGTTTCTATTGACGTGCTGCTTCTCAGCACATAAACTCAATGAGGTTTACCAATTTACTGAAGCATTTGAGAAGGTTAACATATTTACTTTAATTGCCCAATCATGTGAAAAGAAAATCACAGTTTATTATTCTGCTTATGACTGGATAATTGAAATGAGTGCTCACACAAGTTTGTGTGAACATTCTCAAATCCCTTAGGCTCCATTCACACAGGAGCGGTTGTCTGTGCGTATTCAAAGCCGCTCTAAACGTAAAAAACAATGCACTTTTATGTGCATTGTTCAGACTTTTGTGTCGGACGGGCGGTATGAAACGACACGGCTTGCAAAATAGTATAAGTGCGATATTATGCACGTGCGCAGCTATATAATAGCCCAAAACAAGAGGAATCCGTGCAGATTAAAAAAAATTGCCTTTTCGTCCAACGCAGTCTTCCGCATGGAAAACTGCGTGGGAAACGCAAACTCTATATGTGAATGGAGCCTTAGGAACTATACTACTTCTTCATACTCTCCAGCTCTGTCCTACAGGGACTGCAAGAGGCTGATACCAGGTCAAATTCTAATACTTACACTGCTTGTATTTAAAATACACACACATGCATTTTATATATATTTTTATATATATATACCTCCCATTACCCTATGGGGAAAAGCCTTAACCCCATAGTTGTCCTTTAAATCTGGGCATGAAAACTTACATTTTTGGAAAGCCAACACCCTGTAAAATAAAATGGTGGCAGTTGCAATTTTTTATGTTGCACGATATTGACGCAACTTTATTAAACCCAAAAATGTTGTGCACTACTTAAGTTAATTTTAGTGCCCCAAAGCACTTATTGTGCTTTGGGGCACTAAAATTAACTTAAGTGCACTTTCCACAAAATTTTGTGGAATTGCCCAATCAAAATACCCCTTACAATGCTTT
Source organism: Nanorana parkeri (assembly GCF_000935625.1). Lineage (NCBI taxonomy): Eukaryota > Metazoa > Chordata > Amphibia > Anura > Dicroglossidae > Nanorana > Nanorana parkeri. The sequence continues at coordinate 620,930 of NW_017307146.1, forward strand.
ATCCACTTCCGGGCCACAATGCGTAAATATATGGCGGCCCGCAGAAGTGGTTATACCATGAACACAGCTGCTGCTGCTGCAGCCGTGTTCTTGGCGTCATTTTAAACAGCCGGCGGTTCAGGTAGAAGTGATCTACCGTCTATACACCTGCCGGACCTTTTGTAACGATCCGCCGGCTTCTCTGGGCTCCGCTGTCCACCGCACGGCAGGTCTCCCCGCAATGATCGGAGAGAGTTCAGCAGGCTTCCAGCTGCTGATCTCTTCTCCGATCACTTCCGTTGCCACGGTTTACATTCTCTGGCTCTTAAAGCCAGGAAAAGAAGAAGCTTGGGAAGGAGATCTAATTTGCCTTTCTTCTACCTCAAGGATCCATTCACACTAGCCCGCCTGCGAAAAAACACTACCTTTTAGCTGACGGTCTAGTGCAGGGGTGAGCAACTCCAGCCCACCAACTGTGATTTAACTACAAATCTCATCATGCATTTGCCTGTGGCTTTCAGTCGTGCCTGTGGCTTTCAGATTCTTGCACTGCCTCATGGGACTTGTAGTTCCACAATAGCTGGAGGGCTGGAGTTGCCCACCCCTGGTCTAGTTCGTTGTGGCAGCTCCAGCAGTGTGCATTGTATCTGCCGGACTCCCAGACCTGTCACTGTTAACATTTTTTTCATTTTTTTTTGTTAACTTTATGTGCATTGTACAATATGTACACACCATTCAAGTCCTTGCACAGCAGCACAATGTGCAGCAACCTGGAGGTGGCATCCAGCACACTGCAATGAGATGCAGCATGCGTGCATTTTATTGCAGTGCATGCCCACAACAAACGTGTTGTGGTGTGAATGGGACACATAGAAAATAATTATTTTCAATGTGCCCTTGTGGTAACCTATGGTAAAACGCAGAGGGGGGCATTTATCAAAACTGGAGCCTACAAAATCTGGGGCAGTTGCCAATGGCAACCAATCAGCTTCTCTCTTCAGTTTGTTCAGTTAAGATTTGAAAATGAAAGATAGAAGCTGACTGGTTGCCATGCACATCTGCTCCAGATGTTGTCTGCTCCAGTTTAGATAAGAATGTTTGAATGGTCCTTAACTCTCCCTAAGTCCATCCAAAACTATATTAAAAAAAGGTTTGTACGGAGTTGTGCTTTAAGAAAACCATGTTACCATTAAAGACACACACACACTAAAACATGTGGCAGCAATAGCACGACTAGTTAATAAGTAGCCAGTTTACCGAACGATTCCTCCAGAGGTTTATCAGAAAAGGCTGAGTGACGTGGGTCAGGTTTTAAGGTCAGAGCTGATGTACTTATTCTCTTAAACTTGCTGGTGTGTGTGTGTGTGTGTTGGCGGGGATTTGCCTACAATTACACACACCAATGCTGTGCTCCTGCCTGGGAAGTCGGCTTCCAGGAGCTGCTTGTGGAAATGAATTCTCAGCTCTAACATGTGACTTCCTATGTCTGCAAAGGTAACTCCAAGGGACTTCCTCTGCTAAATCAGCTGCGTCTCCGGAGATGTAATCCAGAGCTCATTGTAAGCCTGTGTCGCCCTGTGCCACAAGAAGCTTGCACTGTTTGCATTTTTTGACACTTATTTCTTTGCTTTGCAGCATGCAAGGATCTGCTGACTGCCGCCCGTGATGGCAAGCTGAACACGTTTGTACAGATCTCAGTGGCACATCCTACAGAGCAGACATTAACCAGATATGCGAACACAGAAATAGTAGAGGTGAGATTTTGTTTTTTTCCCTGTATTTTACTGCTGTCACTAAAGTTGCTGGAGCAAGTTTGAACACATATGATGATTTGTACTAGAAGTATTCTAGGGCTCTTTGCCAAATTATAACATGTAGTTTCATGACAAAGATATTTGTATAGTGAACACAAGCAGCTGACACCTCATTCCAGCGACGGCTTTGAGAATAGCACATGCGGAATCCAGCGGGCAGGACTGTGGCAGAATTATAGCATATACTTATTCTTTTTTTTTTTAAAGCTTCTGCACAGCACGATGTGTTTTCGGATGAAGAAAAGGGTATGTATGTGCCTGGAGAGCGTTTGGGATATTACACATTGTAGAAAAGGGGGAGGAGGGGGAGGACAAGGAAGTCTGTGGGGCTAGTGCTAGCCAGGAAAGGGAATTGTTTACATTGGCCATGGCACCTCTTGTAAGTGAGACGTAGATGGGAAAATATCCAGAGCGGGGAGCGTGCTGCGTCAATGAATTTGTTGTGCTGGAATTACTTTTGAGAGACACATTTGCAATTCCTAAGGCATGCAGGCTGGGATGAATTGGTACAGCATGCTTCTTGCAGACAGAGATTTCCAGATGACTGCTAATCTGCTTGGCAGCATCTGAACCTTTAGCTATTCTGCAAGTGAATGGTTTAAACAGGCTGCTAGAGATCTCGGCTCTTTAGCTTTTACTGTCTGGAGTGTGCCGATAGAAAAAAGTACAATTTAGAGCTTCGTTTTCTGCTTGACGAATGACCCAGTTTTTTTTAATTCCCCCCTTTTCACTACCAATTGCATTCGCACACTGCAGTGATTTTATAACCCTTTTAAGCATCCCAAGAAGGCTGTTGCAATGCACTTGACACAGTGTTTCTGTTCCTAAGTTATGTTTATCTGTGCTGTCCTTACTCTTCTGACTCAGTTTAATGAAAGACGGCTTCATGTTAATGGATCTCATCTACTGGTGAAGTGCATTGTTTTTCTGCTGCAGGTCGCACTGTCTGCGTAGCGGGTTTGTTTTTAGAAGCGATTATTCAAGCTGCTGCATCCCCTGAACCTAGAAAAGCCATATTCGAAAGCATATAGGAAGGGAGAAAGCCATGAAATCTGTGTGAAACCTACGGTGTCACTCAAGCGAAAAATCACATCCTGACTTAAAACCAGCGAGATTCGCAACTAAGCAGTGGGAGTTGACAGGTCTGCTAAACCAGGCTAATGGTTGTGCTCAGGATGCTTCCCATCACTTCAGTAGCATTAGCAGTAATGTAGCAGAACAATCCCGGTTATAAAGACTTTCTTGTTCTACTCCATTTCCTGAGTGCCTGCCCTGTGGATGGCAAAGCTTAGAACCGTATCAGCAAAAAGCACAGCTTTGCAAACATTACAAGCTGCATTTCTGCCTTATTAGCTGGTATTGTAGAACTGTTCTGCATTTAAAGTGTACCTGTGCTTTTCTATTCAGGGCACACATTCACTGGCCACTTTATTAGATACACCTGTTCGACCACTCATTAATACAAATATCTAATCAGCCAATCACATGGCAGCAACACAATGCATTTAGGCATGTAGATATGGTCAGACGATCTGCTGAAGTTCAAACTGAACATTAGCATGGGGAAGAAAAGGGACTTTGAAAGTGGCATGATTGTTGGTGATATACGTGCTGGTCTGAGTAATTTAGAAACTGCTGATCTACTGGGATGTTCATGCATAACCATCTCTAGGGTTTACAGAAAATAGTCTGAAAAAGAGAAAATATCCAGTGAGCGGCAGCTCTCTGGGCAAGAATACCTTGTTGATGCCAGAGGTCAGAGAAGAATGGGCAGACTGGTTCAAGTTGATAGAAAGGCAACAGTAACTCAAAAAACCACTCGTTACATCCGGGGTATGCAGAATAGGATCTCTGAATGCACAACACATCGAACCTTGAAGCAGCTTCTATCAGCTAAGAACAGGTAACTGAGGCTACAATTTGAAAGAGTTCATCAAAATTGTACAACAGAAGATTCGAAAAACGTTGCCTGTTCTGATGAGTCTCGATTTCTGCTGCCACATTCAAATGGTCGGGTCAGAATTTGGCATAAACAGCACGAGAGCATGGAACCTTCCTGTCTTACAGTTCAGTCTGGTGGTAGTGGTGTAATGGTGAGGGCGATATTTTCTTGGCACACTTTCAGCCTCTTAATACCTATTGGTCATCTTTTAAATTCCACAGCCTACCTGAGTATTGTTGCTGACCATGTCCATCCCATAAGGGGGTCCAACCTGGTACTAGCAAGGTGTAGCTAATAAAGTGGCCATTGAGTGTATAGTAAACATAGTTAGCAGCCTTTACTTACTTTTTAACCCTCCCCCAAAAAAATTAGTAAAATGACCCCTATAGTCAGAAGTACTGGCCTTTACTTGGGCCACCCGCAGCAAGAAGGATAAGGAGGGAACGTTGGAAGGTGAATAAAGGCTCTTTACCATGCTTAAACTTTTGGTGACTGCAATACAACTTTATAATTCCAAATTTAAAATGCCCTGTGTCATAAAAATTTTAAATAACTTTGCAGCAGAGAACTATAAATGTGCAACTGTGTGTGTTCCTAGTTCTCAAACCCACTGTCAATCAAAAAAATGTGTCATAAAGTTAACTAACCCATACCAGAGCTGCAAACTTGGTCTGGGCTTCAAAAAACTCTGGTCACAAAGTGGTTAATATCCAGAAAACCTGTTATTCTTTTCTGAAGGGGCAACATATGGGTTTACTTTAAAGTGTGTGGTATTGATCTCTTTTTGTCACTTATTAAAGGGATTTACTTCACTCATGAAAAAGTCTTTTTAGGCTATTCCTAAGGGGGCTTCGTTAGCCCTAGACAGATGAGAAGGTGCTTTTAATTCTGACTAGATGTAAGGAAACTCCTAATCAAAGCAGTGAACTGCTGTAGACTTGCTTACACATCTGTTGTTATTTTTTATGGGTAGGCTACAAGAGCTATACATTTTTTATTTGAACTTTTAAAAAGTTGAAAAGGTACTGGAGATAACAAATCACATGTGCTGTGCTGTGCAGAGCAGTTCAGTGTACGAGTAGCAAACATGGGAAAACGTCCTTCTACTAACAGTAATAGAAAAGGTAGGTGTCTGCATTAGTTTTTAAGACATCTGTACTGAGAGCTGCAGTTGCTTACCTCCTTCTAAAAATTCTAGTATTCTGGCTTTCATGCTGATTCTTTTGGCTTTAGCACTGTCAAGTACAGATGCTGAGGTCATAGTCATCAGAACTCCAGATTTGCATGCTTGGGTCAGTGACACAGAGAGTACCGAAGCTATTACATCAACATGACCGCTAGGTAACTTGCTTTTTCAGGAGAGGTCACCATTGGTAGCATGCATATTGCTCTCAGCATAGATTTCATTTAAATGATGCTTGTACTGTGAGAAAAATGAAACTGCCATACTGACCATGTCAAAAAATATAGAGGCTACCATTGCTGATCTGTCCTTCTGAAATTGCTAATTCCCTGGTTGTCATGCTAAGAGATCTGCTTTCACTCTGACTTAATTTTTTAGGTCAATGACTGAAACCTGAGCCAGCCGGGCAACTAGTTTTTTGAGAGGGGAGTCAGCAATGGTCGCCTCCATATTTCTGCCAGTGCTAGTTGCTAGTGCTAGTCTCTAAAGCATAACTCAAGTAATAAAATCAATAAATATGCCACCACCCCTCTAGGGTTACATGCTAAATTTTCTAAATGATGAGATTAAACAGAGTGCTACTCTCTTGTTTTGGTGATCAGTCCCCCCATGTTGCTCCCTCTTGGTGCTCTCACTGGTCTTATCACCAACTCTGCTGCTGACATTATCACATACAATACAGGACCAGCACCCACATCCCATCCTGATGATGTGACTCTGTATGACATTGTATGTGATGATGTTGGAGTGCCCGTTCACATTCTAGCGCTGGAAAGAAAATGAGCAGATCACTGGCTTTCCCTGAACCTCTGGTTAAGCTAACCAGATCTGTCTTATCCCATCCCCTAGCAAAATGAGCAATAGGTCCATTATCAGCTGGGGAAAGGGGGAGGGTGGCATATTTAAAGGAGAACTATGAGGTTAAGGCTTTTCCACATAGTTCTCCTTAGGGTAACGGGAGGACACAAACTAGCGTCCTCCCGTCACCCTAAGCTCAGTATACCGCGAGCTACAGCTCGCCGTATACTGAGAAGCCGCAGCTGAAGCGGATCCCGACAATTATGTCTGGATCCGCCCAGCTGCGTGAGTGACAGTGAGTCAGCGCTGGAGGCTCAGAGCAGGGAGGAGGGAATCCAGCCCCTCCCCTGTCACGGCAGAGAGTCGTGACAGGATCGGGAAGTGAGCGAACGCCGGTATGTGTTCGCTCACTTCCCGATCTACTGAGCCGACCTGTGACAGTCTCATTGTCACAGGTCGGCTAGAACTATGAGGTGAGTGAAAAGCACTCACCTCATAGTTCTCCTTTAATGATTTTGTTATTGCCCAGAGTTTAGCTAAGCCTCAGCTAAGTATGTTGTCTAACTGGTTCCTGAGCTTTGCTCAGCCCTGGTCTACAAACTCTAACAAGAACATTGAGACCTTTATGTGACACGACTATACCCTTATAACCTGTCAACGTCATCTCAAGTGTACACTCTAATTTTACATATAATATCATATCCTGTTGCTATCATTCTTAAGGGCTCTTTGCTGGCTGTTTACCACTATCCTATGCTATGTTAACTTTTGAAAATAATTTTCCATGGACATTTTTCTGTTCCACTGCTGTCAGTAAGGTCACAATCTGAGAAAACAGTGACACACTTTTAGCCTTATTCCATAAATAACGGCAGAAGTGGAAACCCATCAAAATTGACTGAAGTAAAGTAGTGTAACCGATAGCAGTCTATCAAAATTGACTGAAGCAAAGTGGTGGTAACCCATAGCAGTCTATCAAAATTGACTGAAGCAAAGTGGTGGTAACCCATAGCAGTCTATCAGAATGGACTGAAGCAAAGTGGTGGTAACCCATAGCAGCCTATCAGAATGGACTAAAGCAAAGTGGCGGTAACCCATAGCAGCCTATTAGAATGGACTGAAGCAAAGTGATGGTAACCCATAGCAGCCTATTAGAATGGACTGAAGCAAAGTGATGGTAACCCATAGCAGCCTATTAGAATGGACTGAAGCAAAGTGGTGGTAACCCATAGCAGTCTTTTAGAATGGACTGAAGCAAAGTGGAGACAACCCATAGCAGCCTATTAGAATGGACTGAAGCAACGTGGTGGTAACCCATAGCAGTCTTTTAGAATGGACTGAAGCAAAGTGGTGGTAACTAATAGCAGCCTATCAGAATGGACTAAAGCAAAGTGGTGATAACCCATAGCAGTCTATTAGAATGGACTGAGGCAAAGTGGTGGTAACCCATAGCAGCCTATCAATGGACTGACGCAAAGTGGTGGTAACCCCTAGCAGTCTATTAGAATGTATTGAAGCAAAGTGGTGGTAACCCCTAGCAGTCTATTAGAATGTATTGAAGCAAAGTGGTGGTAACCCCTAGCAGTCTATTAGAATGTATTGAAGCAAAGTGGTGGTAACCCCTAGCAGTCTATTAGAATGTATTGAAGCAAAGTGGTGGTAACCCATAGCAGACTATTAGAATGGACTGAAGCAAAGTGGTGCTAACCACTAGCAGCCTATCAGAATGGTGAAGCAAAGTGGTGGTACCCATAGCAGCCTATTAGAATGGACTGAAGCAAAGTGGTGCTAATCCATAGCAGTCTTTTAGAATTGACTGAAGCAAAGTGGTGGTAACTAATAGCAGCCTATCATAATTGACTGAAGCAAAGTGGCAGTAACCCATAGCTGCCTATCAGAATTGATTAAAGCATAGTGCTGGTAACCCATAGCAGCCTATGAGAATTACCTAAAGCCAGACCAGTCAATCATGGTTTCTGTTTGTTTGCCATGCCATAAGCTCTGCACTTTATGCTTAGTTTGTTGGGTTTTACATTCTTTTATTGAGTAAACCTGAATCGTACCGTTATGACATTATTTTTTTTTCACATTTAAATTGTGCTTGTAAATAAACAGAATCTAGAAAGGCCCAGCTAACAATGGGTATTGCAAAATTCTAGTCTAGCATTAAGAAAAGAAGGAATATAAATGTTCAGTTTGTTACAAAAAAGGCAAGGATCAACATTTTCAGGGAAAACCTTCTTTGCACAGTTCCTATAATTACTTATAGATGGTTACAATGAGGGTTGTTACTGCAATGTTTAAATGACAATCTACAATGAAGCTGCAGTGTTGTGCTCGGATGCCTCTGAAAATACAAATTAATGCAGTCTTACGAAGCTATAGCTATAAATTGTTGCCCAGCATCAACTCTACTTGTACAGGATTTATTTTTCCAGAACAGACTTAACTAATATCTCCATCAGTCTTAAGGATTATTGCGGGAAAACATCTGTCACCCCTAAGTGTCTATAAAGTTTCTAATGGCATACTGTGTAGTTTACTGTGCAGAAAAGAATGGTGTTATTGCATGTTTTAATTATTACAAAGTGAAACACATTCTTACCTATTGTAACAGTGTGACCTGTATATGTTAAATATACCCATATACATCACATTATATGGATGACACATTTATTTTCTGAGATAGGGCTACACTAATGAAAATTCCACAAATGCACTGTCTTAAGGCTTGTCTCCATTGGCATTAAAAATTCAAAACCCAAACACGCATCACTACCCTTTGTTTGGGAACTTTTAGGATTGTTTCCATAAAAAATTCAACAATTTGAAAATGTGCCTCAAATTTTTAGTGCTATTGCATGGTTTTTTTTTTGTAATGTGTGTCAACTTTTTCTTTGGTTTGGGAACTTTTGGTGTTTGCTTACCTTTGCATTAAAAATGCTTGCTAACGCTTTGAAAATGCACCTTGTGTTTTTTTTAAGCATTATTGCATGTCTGTTTTAATGCATGTCACTGGTCTTGGGTTGGGAACTTTTAAAGATTGCTAAGCAGTGTTCTGCATTACTGTCCTTGAACGCTGCACTTCACATTTTTTTTTAAGCGGCTTAAAGGAGAACTATGAGGTCAGTGTTTTTCCCCATAGTTCTCCTTAGGGTAACGGGAGGACACAAACTAGCATCCTCCCGTTACCCTAAGCTCAGTATACCGCGAGCTACAGCTACAGCTCGCGGTATACTGAGACGCCGCAGCCGGAGCGGATCCCGACGTAGATGACGGGATCCGCCCAGCTGCGTGAGTGACAGCTGGCTCTGCCTATCTAGAGGCAGAGCCAGCTGTACCCGCCCCCTCCCCCGTCCGTTCCGCCAGTCAGCGCTGGCAGATCGGAGCGGGGAGAGGGGAATCCAGCCCCTCCCCCTGTCACGGCAGAGAGCCGTGTCAGGATCGAAAGGTGAGCGAACCTGGTATGTGTTCGCTCACCTCCCGATCTACTGAGCCGACCTGTGACAGTCTCATTGTCACAGGTCGGCTAGAACTATGAGGTGAGTGGAAACCACTCATCTCATAGTTCTCCTTTAACGCTGCCCCTTCTGTGTATACTGTGCCATACTTTTACATTATTTTGATTGTGCGAGGTGGATATTGGGCATTTTTAGGGGCAGAAAAGCATGAAATCTGACATTTTCCACCAGTGGATACAACTGCATTTTTAAAAACCAGATCCCTATTATTATTTTATAGAACTTATTTATCAGTCTGCTACTGACTAGCCATGTTGTTAAAAACATGTGCCAGCCATTGATGTAATACTTCATATGCAAAATGTTTTATTGGCCAAAGGATTTGCCCTTCTATTTAGTCAGTCCTAAGAACCATACCAATGTGCCAGGCAGCATAACCAATATGGTGAACTTCCTCCATACTTTGCTGCAGTTAAGCAGTACAGTCTGGTCAAGGAGCCACCTCAGTCTATGGAGCAGCAGCACATAAGGTAATTCCTTTGTTCCATCTGCAGAGCATGTTTATAGTTTTACTCTGTCAGGACTTTACAAAGCAGTAGAGCTTGCCCTGGTAGTGTGCTCTCTCCTCTTGGGAGGATATGTGTAGTCAACAGGAGAGCCTGGTTGGTTCCTTGCCCAGTCTAGTACTGCTGTGTGAGGGATTTCAGCTGGCCGATACTAAGTCAGATTCAAAATAGTTCTAAACTAAAATACATTTAATTATAATTGCATCAAACTGTGTTCTATATATCCGTTTAGACTTAGGGGGTTTTCACTAAGCTTCCAAAGGCAGCCAAATGTATAACCGAACCGAAGTGAGCCAAAGCATGTTCGGCTATTCACTGCAGTCCTATACGGCTATTTTTAGCCTTTCATTGGCTGCATTTGGCTCACTTCACCTCCCTTCTGTTCGTCAGAACAGCCTTAGCAAGTTCGGCCGAATCGAAGGGAAGAACCTGTTCGCCTCAGCTGATGAAACATCTGGATTGGCTAAGGCGAACGTTCTCCCCTGTTATTCAAGGGGTCAAACAGCAGAGAGTGAATAGTCAAATGCTCGGCTCAGCATTCGGCTCGGTCATTCTGTTTGCTATCTCAAAGCGAACGTTCGGCTAAATCCTTCGGCTCTTTAGTGAATAACCCCCTTAAAGTTGAATTCTAGGCAAATATAAAAATGCAAATGATTGCAGCTCTGTAATCATTAATGCATAGTTAAAGTGATACTAATCTCTGGAGTTAAATCTTAAAAATGCATTCAACTACCATGGACCTTATTTGTTTATCAATCAGCTGTAGGACCTCAAATCATCTCTGAATTGGTGCTGACACTGTCCTGCCTTCTGGAGGCTACTTTTGTTCACCATGGTCTCTGTGTGTGTTGCAAAGTAGCCACCGTTCCAAGCTCACTACTGTGATGGACTACAGTCTCAATGCAAATTAGTTAACTAAATGTGAGATTGTAGTCCATCCCGGGGGCAAGCTTGATGCAGTGGCTACTTTGCAACACACACAGAGACTATTGGGAACAAAAGTAGTCACCCTCCAGAAGGCAGAACAGTGTCAGCACCAATTCAGAGATGATTTGAGGATCTACAGCTGAGTGATAAACAAATAAGGTCCAGTTTTGTTAATAATTAGGGTAGTTGAATGCATTTTTAAGATTTAACTCCAGAGTTTAGTATCACTTCAACTATGAAAATGGCACTTTTGGAAAAATCTCCAAATAACATGTCTCTACTTCTAAGATTATTGCTGATTTGTATATTTACAATCCATTTTACATGCATAATTTATACATACATATACATGTTCATGTTTCATATAATTCTTTACAGGTATATCACTATACTGCAGCTAACTTTCCAGTTCAGCTATGTTGGTCTAGATTGTTCACTTCTCCTGCCTTCTCCAAACTCTTCACCCTTTTGTGAATAACCCTGTGTGTCTCTTAGGACTCTGTGTCTTTGTGTCGTCAATCTCTTTTTCTACTATCGGGTCTGTTTAGACCCCTGAAATTTCCCCGAAGACCCCAACAGTAAAGTAAAAAAATAAAAATATTTAATGAAAATAAAATATAAAAAAAATGTAAGTTTATAAAAAAATTTAAATAAACTATTTTTAAAAATGTGAAAAGTTTAGAATTTTTTTGTTTCGGTTTTAAAAATGTAATTTTGTTGCACCTCTATTTAATAGTATTTTTTAATGCAAGCAGTATAAATACCTGAATATGACCTGGTATTTCCCTTTTGAAGTCCTTATACAGCAGGGCAGGTGTAATAGGAAGAAGCATTACAAGGTATCAATCAGTTCATGTGCTTACAAGAGGCATGCTGATAAGAAGAGAAAGCAGAGTGACAGAGATATGAGCTCTTCACTGTGCTGCTTCTACTTTCATTGTCGTGTTACAGGTTCGGGCTGTACCAAGACGATCTGGAGATAGAGGAAGTGGCTTAAATGATGACATGTAGTGACAGAAAAAAAGTACTATGGGGAAAATCTCTAGATTGAGGGCTGAATATTACAACAAATGTTGGTTTTGTTACTTTATCTTTCAAAGGCACATTACTTTTAAGCATGTTATTTTCTGCTGGATTAATGATTTTATAATTATAATAATAAAGAACCTTAATAGAAAACTTTTACCTGTCATCGAGGGTTAATTCTAAATGTGTATCATGCATTTAAACATCAGATATTTACATAGCCTTAAGCATCCCAATTATTAGGTTGCTTTACCTAATTTCAGAGAAATCATAATTGTGGTCTGAGCCTTATCAAGTAAGTGACACCCCGCCACCCCCCGCCCCATGGCCTGTGGTGTGCCTTGGCATTCTCAGGTCAGTATGCCTAAAAGGGGGCATACTCTGAATGTAAAATGAAATGAATGAATGAAAGCAAGGGGAATGGGCGGGTGGGGATGTTCGTGTCCCGCCGACGTAATTCCCTGTGAGCCGTGCCGTCTTTAAAGGCACTGGCTCCTCCCACAAATCCAGGCTAGCCTGCGGCCAGCCTTCAAACTTATACCGTCCACTCAACAGAAGCATATCTTTGTAAGTATGCAATGCTTATCACTTTTTCACCCATAAATAAAAAGCGGAATTGTCAGAGAGATTTTATGTCAGCCACAGTAACTCATCTGTGTGGCTATATTTTAATAATACTGATACATATATCACTCTGTATTGGGTAGGAAGCCATTATCAGATTTTCTTAGATTTATGGAGCAGACAGGCTTTTAATTGTTTCATAGCATGTTCCATGACTAACACAAAAAGAACCTCAATGAAGTGCAAAATACAAAAGTCGATAGCAAAAATCAGGTTTCACTTTACTGGGGGAGATCAATGAGCTGATTTCTATAGTGCTACAAGCAATGGTCATCATTGCTGACTGCAATGCCTTATCCAGTGAGCCTTTAAAAGCAGGTTGTACAGTTGTGTCTCAGTTCAGATCTTTCAGGGAAATGCATTCCCAGGAAAAGATATATAGTTCCACCAGTTTTTGTGGAACTACTGCAGGATCTTCTGCCAATTAGATATTGCCTGGTGATGCCAAAACCACCTCAATTTACACCCGTTTTTTGAAGGATTGCTAGGCTTAGTTTTCTTGATAGGTTAAGGTGTGTGGCAGTTTATGATTATCTTGGAGAAGAGGCACTTTTCCTTTGAGTCCAAAGGTTGCTTAGACATGTTTGTATAAAGATACTCTTCTTAAAGCATTACCTAGTAACCCCGCCCCATGGCCTGTGGTGTGCCTTGGCATTCTCAGGTCAGTATGCCTAAAAGGGGGCATACTCTGAATGTAAAATGAAATGAATGAATGAAAGCAAGGGGAATGGGCGGGTGGGGATGTTCGTGTCCCGCCGACGTAATTCCCTGTGAGCCGTGCCGTCTTTAAAGGCACTGGCTCCTCCCACAAATCCAGGCTAGCCTGCGGCCAGCCTTCAAACTTATACCGTCCACTCAACAGAAGCATATCTTTGTAAGTATGCAATGCTTATCACTTTTTCACCCATAAATAAAAAGCGGAATTGTCAGAGAGATTTTATGTCAGCCACAGTAACTCATCTGTGTGGCTATATTTTAATAATACTGATACATATATCACTCTGTATTGGGTAGGAAGCCATTATCAGATTTTCTTAGATTTATGGAGCAGACAGGCTTTTAATTGTTTCATAGCATGTTCCATGACTAACACAAAAAGAACCTCAATGAAGTGCAAAATACAAAAGTCGATAGCAAAAATCAGGTTTCACTTTACTGGGGGAGATCAATGAGCTGATTTCTATAGTGCTACAAGCAATGGTCATCATTGCTGACTGCAATGCCTTATCCAGTGAGCCTTTAAAAGCAGGTTGTACAGTTGTGTCTCAGTTCAGATCTTTCAGGGAAATGCATTCCCAGGAAAAGATATATAGTTCCACCAGTTTTTGTGGAACTACTGCAGGATCTTCTGCCAATTAGATATTGCCTGGTGATGCCAAAACCACCTCAATTTACACCCGTTTTTTGAAGGATTGCTAGGCTTAGTTTTCTTGATAGGTTAAGGTGTGTGGCAGTTTATGATTATCTTGGAGAAGAGGCACTTTTCCTTTGAGTCCAAAGGTTGCTTAGACATGTTTGTATAAAGATACTCTTCTTAAAGCATTACCTAGTATGTCTAACTGGGCGGAGGTACTTTAAACTGACCGTTTCACCCCAATAAAGACAGTAATAGCAATAATAGCAATAATATCATGACATAAGCTATACCATTTCCCTATTCAAAATATTGTAATATTTTTGGCTGGAGGGGGTGCGTAGCGTGCTTAGTCGTAGGTCAACTGGGAGGGAGTTAAAGTCGTCAAGACAAGATATTACAAGGGAGTGAAATAGAAGAGTTGCCGTATCATGTGTTAAGAAGGGCCAATTTTGGAAATGTTATGAAGGTTGATTCGGCAGGATTTGGATAGTGATTGGATGTGGGGCTGAAAGGAGAGCTCAAAATCAAGGATTACTCCGAGCACCCTGGCTTGATGGGAGGGATTGATTGTAGTGCTGTTGATTGTGATGGAGAAGTCGGGGGAGGGAACACAGAGAGGAGGAAATATTATAAGTTCAGTTTTGGACAGATTTAGTTTGAGGGAGTGGTGTGACATCCATGTAGATATGTCAGTAAGTAGGTTAGTGATGCAATCTGAACCTGAACTTTGCTCATTCAAGGCAAAGTAACAGGTTTGGTATGTGGACCTGCTAGTATGTATTTCGATCACTCCCTACTGATCTGTTTACCTGCAGGGCACTTGGATAGAACCTTATACTTCCTAATATGGGGGAAGAGGTGACTTTCTCACTGACTCTAGCAATGCAGCCTCAGCTGCCAATGGCCAGTTCTGGGTGCTGTCACATGCAGAAGGGTCGCTAGTCTTGTGTAAGCTTTAACCCAAACATTATACAGCAAATTTGTTGTAGATTCATTGGGCAAATGGGGAGGCTGGGAAGTGCTTAGGAGGTGAGTACAACCTTTAAAGCAAATGCGTTATCCAGAAAACCTGTTACTTTGCCCTGAAAGAACAATGTAATGTACAGGCTTGCTTTAAAGTGATAACATCAACATGGGTACAGCTCAGAAGATCAATGTTGGAGTTCATGTCATCAGCAAAAATAATGTGCAGTTTAGCCTGAATGCTAAAAAAAACCCCATCAGACAAATTGTATGTCAATTCTAAAAATACCACTAGTGTTTAGGTGAGTTAAGTATCCTGATGAAGAGAAAGGATTTATTAGCAGTATTTTAAAACAGATGTTCTCGTAGGATATTTAGGTCAACTGGGTGTTATAAAAATGAGTGAATGGATAAAAGGCAACTGTCAAGAACAAAGTCTAAATCTGTGTGTGTGAACCTGACAGCAAACAGGGTTTGTAGAAATAGATATCATTGTCAGCTGGATGCTTCACTTTGTGAATGTAATCCCCAAATACTAGAATATATATATAATACTAGAATAGTTCCTGGCTGTTTGTACAAATTACAGCACAGGTCCCCTCAAAAGAGACACAAAGCACTGTGACAGCTGGCCCCAAGGAAACACAACAGACTGGCCTAGGAAATAAACAGTTTATTGCTGCACAGGAAGACCGCCACTGATAGATAATGACAGATAGGCGTTCAGTTTTTTTGTTTTTTTTAACTGATCGATGCTAGTCTGTTGTGTTTTTCCAGATTAATTTATTTCAGCATGCCTGAGTTATACTCCAAAAGAGGCTGCTGGCGACATCAGACTTTGGATAGACTGAAAGTATTCTTTGAAATCGATATCTTTTCTTTTTTACTCTTGTCTGCCTGCTTGTCTGTCAGTTGCTTTCTCTGCTGCCAGCAGCTGCCACCTCATTGAGCTCAGACTGTCTGCTTGTGCTATACAGGGAACAAGAGATCCACTGTTTCTGACGGGTGTGACGTTTCCCTCGGAGTATCCCATCTACGAAGAAACTAAAATTAAGCTATCGGTGTATGATGTCAAGGATAAGTCTCAAGAAACCGTGAGTATCCCTGTGGCACATTTTCTTTCTTCACTTCATTGCCTGCATCCCTCCACTTCAGAGCTCTCTAGAATGACATTAAAGCTAGCTATGGACAGGGTAAGTGTATTGGATGTGCAATTTTCTATTTGGTCAGCTCCCTAATTACACACTAAAGTGATAAGTGGCTGTTTTCAAGCTGGGTAAATGCTGTTTTGGTCTCAGCTCAGAGGCCACAACGGCCAAGCAGCTGCTCTTTAAAATTGTGTGTTCTGCATAATGTTTTATAAACGGAGCCCTTTTTTTTGCTTTTGGCTTGACTTGAGGCATGCATTTTAAGAGATGTTTTGGCAGGAAAGGGGTTAACTGCCGCTGTCTTTAAAGCTCAATGGAGTGAATCTTGTGGTTTCTTCAGCCCTAGAAAGGGAACAGATGGATTAAATTAAACACTGCAAATAACCTTACGAAAAATATGTCTTGTACAAATGGGCCTCTTCACAGCAATCTGGTAACCTGTTATGTCATTGTTAGCAAAACGTTAACGAAGAGCCCACTCAAGTAAAATCCAACACTCAAACATAAATCTTCGGCTGGCAGTCTGGAAAGTTTTGTCTGACATATTTCTTACAATATTTACATCCCTGATTTATCACTAAATCTGTTCTTGATGAGCAGAAATCAGTAACAGGATTGCCTTGTTGGTGTATAACATTGCTGACTGTTTTATATTCTGTGTAGTCGCTGTGTGAAAAGTGACCACTTTACACCTCATGGTTTGTGCTAGTTTGTTTTATTTTCTATATATCGTTTATGTATCATATTGTGAGGAGATTAAAATATTCATATTAACACATAGGTCTTATAAGGCTTTTGAAATTTCAAATAATCTGTGTAAACGTGTTGAGTGGTTAATTTTTGAGTGCATTAGTATTCTGTTTAGTTGGGTTTAATGTACTGATTAAAAGTGACTTCTCATTAAAACACCAAACAGGACTCATTGACAGAACTTTTTATGCGAGGAGTACAGAAAAGGGTCACAGGACAATAAAAAAAAAATGTATCAGTACTTGTATATGTGGACTAGTATCAGTACTTGTACTTGAAAAAATGGTATTGGTGCATCCCTTATATATATTTATAAAAAAAAAAAAATCATACATTAAAACAGGGATACACAAATCCCAGGAGCTCTGTATGCTCCTTAAAAATGACAGCTGCCTCCTAACTTTTGAATTTTTCTCTAGTCTAGTCTAGCTGGAAAAGTATCTGTACTTATACTTGTACCGAGTACGGTACTTGGTATCTGAACATCCCTAGTTGTTTTAGAATCAATGCATTAATGTATATTATCCTCTGACTGATTGTCTTTAGAAACATGTTCAGCTAAAGAAAAGGTTCACCTTTCTTACAAAAGCAGCTTCTTGAAGCATAACACGACTAGACCGGTAATTAGCATTGCTTGCGTCTTAGAAGCCTATCTACAGTCCAAACTTTTTCGTTTAAGTAGGGAAGGATTAAAACCCTTGTTATGCTTTTTTATTCCATCTCCCATTATGGAGATTTCCCTTTGCTTCCTGTCCTGTAGACACATCAGGAAGTGAGAGTAAATTTCCCCAAAGTGAGGGAACTCCTATCTTAAACAGTCGTCACAGGAGAAAGTTACCCCATTGGAAGATTTACCTCTATTTGTGTTCTGATAACTAAACAATTTGGATGTTCCCTCACTTTCAGTCCCTGTGACCATGGTTACCAGGACAAATGGAGAAGGTAAATTCACAGAGGCAGAAATTAAAACATAACAGTGGTTATAAGTCCTACTATAAAAAAGTTGGCTTTATGACCACTTTTATCACATTGATCAAAAATGCAAGTCTTTTGGCTAAACACGGAATTGGTGTAATCATTCATAAAACCCACTCAGAACCAGGGAATCCTTTGACACAGTCTGCGGTGTAATAACGTTTCTGAGGGTAAATGGGACATTGTAGTTCCTAGTCATTGTTGGCCTTCATTCACATCTAATTCATGTTCACCATTCATTCAGAGGTGGATACATTCCATGGGCTCATCAAACGTGTTTGTGCAGTTCAGCACATTTAGAATTGTTCATCATTGGTGTATAAAATACATTGAATTGAATACAATAGAAATGAAACAGGCAATTATAGAACATTTCAATACATAGCCAGGTGATTGATTGTTACAGACAAATCACTGTACATGTGACAACGTTTCAGGCAGTATTTACTAAGAATCCCTTATTGTCTTAGATAGAAGTGAGCAGATGTCAAAAGAATGTTGAGATGCTTCAGTGAAGAACCTAGTCTTGTTTTCCTGTTTACAGACCGGTTTGTCATGAGCCAAGCAGTGATGAGTATAAGCCTATACATTAGTGTACTTTGGTATGAGAAGTGCATGCCAGGTCAATCACTCTTGCACTCTTGGAATCTGATCAGTAGAGACGGCTTTCCAAGTGAATCAGCGCACAGTTCTCAACTCTGTCAAGATGCGTGAAAGTACTTGCAAGCAAGTGGGGTATAAATCTTTTTGTTAATGTGGGTTAAGCTTCAAATATTTATGTTCAGTAAATTGGACTGGAGCTTTGATACACTGAATATTATCAATACTGTGGTGCTATTGTGGTATTTATTTTTATACTTAGCAGTTATATTGAGGGTTTCTGTTGTGTTCTGCAAGGTAGGCTGACAAAATGCTATTTAATAATGTGTTTTAGTCCTTCTGTGCATGTTCTCTGTTGGAGGCACTGGCATTGTAACAATTATAACAAAGAACTTTAAAATGAAAATATGTTGGGGCTGTGTTAAATCTTTTCATTAGTCTAATATTTTGCCATGGTTCTACTGCTGAATAAAAAGCAGGGATTTTAAATGTAGGACTCCCATTAAATGACTTTTTTTTTTTTTTAGAGTAGTTAAAAGATTAAACCTCTTTCACTGTCTGCCCCCATTGGTGAGAATTTCTATGTAATTTCTATCTTGTTGAAAGTAGTCACCAATACAGCGATTAAGGTAGAATCTCCACAGTGTGAACACAAACAGCTGCAGTGACATAAGCAAAGTTTGAACCTTTCTCTTAAAGTTTTTTTTTTTGGATGGAGTGGCAAATAATAGAACATCTCTTGCGGTTTTATTCCTATTCTGTGGTCTGTTAGAGAGATTTCCCCTCACTTTCTGTACTGGCAACAATCTCTCTCTAATAGAGTCCCATTTATCAGTACATGACAGGGATTGTAATACTTTCCTACTCCATCCAAAAGAAAAAATAGCTGGACTTACTTAAAGCAAAAAATGGACTAGCTTTAGTGTGATATTAACATCAAAAGGTTTTAAGCTATGTCACATGCTGATTAAATCACTCACCTCATAGTTCTCCTTTAATGAAGCAGAACTGGAGAATGAGGTGATTTGAAGCCTCACCTGCGGTGGATCAGGAGGGGCGCCACCATGACAAAAGAAGATAACCCAGAAGGGTGGGGTGGGGTGTGTGTGAATGGAGAACATCTACTGGGGGGAGTCTTTGTCCTGAGTGACGGAATGTCTAGCTTTGCCACTGGCTGCGTGTAACCAGAAATGCTGCCGGCTCATTGCCATCCTGTGCTCCAGCGCCTACATGTAGGCCCTGCAACTCCACACACAAATACATGCGGGGGGACCGGGCAGTCTAGTCCCCCTGTTGTGCCTGCATATCACCTCAGCACTCTCTCCTCGCTCTCCTTCCTGGCTGTCTCTCCTTCTGGCTGTCTCTCCTCACTCTCTCTCCTGGCTGTTTTTCCTCTCTCTCACCTGGCTGTATTCCCTTGCTCCCTCTCCTGTATATTCTGCAAAAAAAAAAAAATGGTGCACTGTGCTAGAGTGTTTGGGTTTCGCTGGAAGACAAGGTGGCAACCCTAATCAGCTCACCTCCCAGGTTACATGGGACCAGGGCTGGTGCTAGCATAAGGCTGAGGGTGCCGGGAAGGGGGGGACCTGTGTAGCCAAAATCTTTGCACCGGCCTTGGGCTCGCTCTAATCGCTGATCATCACAGTTCATTTTTCATTATGGGTGTAAGTGGGGGCCTCACATTTGAGTTTCGCCTAAGGCCTCACAAAGTCTAGAGCCGCCTCTGATAGTGGTACTGGCCCAGAGGACAAGAATAGGTTGCTTCAGGTGGCACAGGGCCATTCATATACTAGTACGATGCCACTACACGCCCCCTCTTCTCTCTGGCATTTTTGTAAGGCTGTCGTCATCTGCAGAGCAAGCAGTAGCACAGACAGCAAAGTTATGTCCTTATCTGTGTTGGAAAATGGTTGTCATAAAATAAAATTCATGATGAAAAGCAAATCTGACGTTTCCAATTAAAAGCCATGCAAAAAGGTAAAATCTGTCTACTGGTCAATTAACTCTGACTATTGCATAAAACAAAATTTCATTAACTGTAGCTCTTCTTCTGTGCTCAGCAAGGCAGTTGCTGATGTTTTACTTGTGACAGCAATGCAAGTGGGCTTTATTATTCCTAATATATTTTAGGCACATATCTGTCTGCTGTCTTCATAACGCTTAACATAACTATCTGCTTGTTAAGTTGGTCATGTGTTATAACAGGCTGGATGTTGGATAGCATTGTTTGCAGGTCAAGCTGAGGTTAGTGGTTCAAAGGAAACCTGTCATGAGAAAACATTGAGGCTTTCTTTCCTCTATGTTCCAACACAGAACAGGCTATGTTGTCGGTGAAATTTCCTAAGATTCAATTAGCCTGGCTGTCATGCTTACTCTTTTTCTTTAGCTTGTTGAGTCTCTGACCCAGCATAAGTACACAAATAAGGACTTTTCTCTGTCTTCCTGATCTGCATACTTGCTACAGGTAGTGGTTGAGAAAGAACTGACACCAAAGTGTTAGCATCACAGCCAGGCAACTAGTATTTTAAGAAGTCAGCAACAACAGCCCCAGGATTAATTTTAAGCCCATTTGTTGGCTTTGCACCCCCAAGTCGTGAACCCTTCCCCACATGTATGTTAGTGCAGGGTGTTGTGGTGACTCCTCCTCAGTGGGAAAGTCTGTGACACCCTACAATCACAGTATGTTCTCTGGGTGTCATTAAGTCTGGAAGACTGAAGACATCTAGTGGTAGAAATGAATTACTGTTGGGGGTCAGTGCCAGAGAGAACCAGAGAGTCAGAGAGTATTGCAGCCAGAGCTACTTTTTTTGTTTAAAGTGATATTAAAGTCAAAAGATTGTGTAGCTGTTTCAAATGCTGATTACATCACTTACAATGTATGTTTATAATGTATGCTGTTTTAGTGTGGCTCCTTTTCCTTGCAGGGTCCTATAGAGCCACCCTTGTGTATTCCAGTAATCTGTGTGTCTCCATAAACACACAGGCACAGCAAGAGAAGTCAGTCCCCTGCTCCTCCTTCCTCCCTTCTCCAAGCTAGTAGATGCAGAACTACCGAAGACTCTGCTGTCCTTTGTGATCTTCAGGGATTAATACTACTTTAACAACTGCTGGGGAGTATTAATTAAAATGTATTGTCTTTCAAATGACAGGCATCGATCGTTTCAGCATCTTTAATATGTCTGAGTATGTGCTTTTCCATGTAACTTTATATTTTGGTGGCCTTTGGATATACTCTGGATCTGCTTGCATTAAAGGATGATATCCACTTAGTTGTACAAAAAGTGTGTGATTGCAGTGCAGCCTCTCCTCAGGTGTGCTGGTGATAAAACAGAGATTACTTTTTCAGACGACAAAAAGGATAGGTCATATATCCTTTAAAAGGTTTGTCCACACAGGGCAATATTAATGTATTATCAGTAGCCATTCTGTTCTGTCATGCCACTTTTATGTTCTGAAGAGAATGGTCATTTCAGTGCAGGAGCATATGGTTCCTATCAGATAGCAAAGATATTTTTTGCCAACATTGGGATTTGTTCATTGTCCTAGGTTCCTTTTCTAAACATTCAAATAGCTGTATACAGTAGAAATTGTAGTTTACTATAATTTTCACCATAAATACAAACGTTTGGACAGACCAAAGGTTTTTTGTTTTTGTTATTTTAAAACTCATTTCCTTTCCTTTTTAAAGCCCAACTCTGGGCACAATAATCTTACTTACAAAACCTTGCCTCTCTGTGTTATAGAGAAGAGAGGAAGAGGAGGTTACTGAAGTCCTGTCCTTTTTGTTTTCCTGATACAGTATAGTGAGCAAGCGTTGTCACCC
Organism: Nanorana parkeri; assembly: GCF_000935625.1. Taxonomy (NCBI): domain Eukaryota; kingdom Metazoa; phylum Chordata; class Amphibia; order Anura; family Dicroglossidae; genus Nanorana; species Nanorana parkeri. The sequence continues at coordinate 642,866 of NW_017307146.1, forward strand.
TAGCTTAGGAAGTGTGTTACTGGCAGAATCACAAGGTGAATATAAAGGAAAAAACCTTGAAAGAAATAATAATGCAGCCGCCACATCTAAGGACTACTAAAGCTGCAATATATTACATTTTTGTTTTTGGGTTTAATACACTTTAAAGAATATCCGTGTTGGGCAGAAAAGCGATAATAGTCATTTTAGTGTGCCAGATTGTATTGTACATGTTGCACTCTATGTCATGACAATGTTGTTGGAGGTCCCCATTGGTCCATTGCAATTTTAACTTTTTGAAGGTTGGTATTCCCATAGGCCTGGCAATTGTTTGCTCAGGCAAGTACTGCATTGGGAAAGTGTGTGTGCGTCTGGATTTGTTGTGGGACCTCCGGTGGTGCTGTCATATTTTAACTGAATACTTTTTTTTACCCATTTCTGGTTTTAAGTGGATATATTTAGCCAGGGTAAATATATTTTAAGCTGTTTCAGGCAGAAAAATAGATACTGTAAATTATTTTTTCTTATAACAGTTTTGTGTGCTTTTTTTTTTCCTCACAAAATTATGAAAAAACAGCATGCTTGACAATCTTGTTTTCCCTCAATGGAAATAGATCATATTGTGAAGATATTATATTTCTCTTAAGGCAGCAGTACCTGAGTGTGTAGAGTTGTGTTGTAAATCAGTGTGTCACAGTGACTGATAGTTCAGCTTGTGTAGGGTGTCTAATAAATTGCTGCACCACTATGAAGTGACTTAATTGTGCCAGGAGACAGGTCCCATGTATCAGGACTGAAAGAAGGAGCATATTTCCTCTCTAACTAAAACCACTGAATACTACTACTACCCTGTACACTTTAAAACGTATACACTAGTCCATATTAAGAACAAATGTTTGTGCATATCATACAACTAACCTCGCTAAGTGCCAAATGAAAAAAGTATGGTGTTTTGTGTAGATTCTACATATTTTTTCCCCCTGTTCAGGACTAAAATGTTTTTGTATTTGTTTGTAGTCTGATATGAACTATTTGTACAGTATATGAATAGTTCGTTATATAGTTAAAGCAATCCTGTCAGAATTTTAAAAAAAGATTGAGAATAATGGTACCCGAAATAGATGCATACTCACCTCTCTTATTGCCCATGCCTATCTTATCTCCATTCCTGCAATACAGCCTCTGAAAGACTCCATAGTTCCATCTTTTGACCCCCTATATCACTAGAGTTCTCAGCAGGGATGTGGAGGTCAGGATGGACAGGACAGGACAGGATGGAACTATGGTGCACATAAAACAGAGGAAAGGTAGGAGGCATGGGAAACCTGAGAAGCAGGTAACTTAAAGGAGAACTATGGGGTTAGGGCTTTTCCCCATAGTTCTCCGAAGGGTAACGGGAGGACACAAACTAGCGTCCTCCCGTTAACCAAAGCTCAGTATACCGCGAGCTGCAGTTCGCGGTATACTGAGACGCCGCAGCTGAAACGGATCCCGACAATTATGTCTGGCTCCGCCCAGCTGTGTGAGTGACAGCTGGCTTTGCCTATCTAGAGGCAGAGCCAGCTGTACCCGCCCCCTCCACCGTTAATGGGGGAGGGGGCAGGTTTATTGACCGTTTATTGACCCTGTCACTTCCAACACAGGAGTTCTAGCACAGCACTGTGCTCGTTCTCCTGTGACAGGAGGGCTGCAAGCATTCCTGTGTCATTGCAAACACGGAGCAGAGCAGAGAACGGACGTTCTCTGCTGCCTGCCCGAAGAAGGTCTAAATGTGAAAAAAAATACTCGTCCAGAACTACCTGTCCCGGGCGTCGGGTGATAGGAGCCCCACCCCTGCAATATAGCAATTATATATTGAAAAGCTTTACAGTGGGATGTTTCTATATTGCATGTTTTTTTGTTGTTTTTTTTAGCAATGGCGTTATCAGTCATGATGAACTGTTATGGTTGTGACCTGGCTTGAATTTCTTATTTCTCAAATGGTCTTTCCTGTGGTATGTTGCCGAATTGGCATGGAGAAATCTATTTGAAGGTTTCTACAAAGACAGTTACTGAAAACACTTTTTGTACTATTCTCTAGCTGTTACACTGAAGTTGTTTGTTATCTTCCTCACAGTGTTGATCCTTTATCTAAAACATGGCACAAAATATCCAACATATATTTGCTTATCATTTTGGTGACAAATTTTCTTTTCATGATGTATAGCAATGCATCAGTAAAACATTCCATTGTGTATGTAAACTGTAGAAATAGAAAGCTTTTTAAAGTTATTTGCTAGACAGATCACTCCTAAAAGTAGACATTTTCATTCCTAAACATACTTCATCATGCCCTTTTAAGCATTTTTAGCTTTTTAGACATTTCTGTAATGTGCCATTGGGGTATTGTGTCAGAATCAAGATTTGATGCTGCTGCTTTTGTGTGGAGAAAAGAGTAAAATGATAGTATTGTCACAGTTCACACATAATAGCCAAGTTTTGGAAGGAAGAAGTGACTTCTAAAGTTTGCACAAGTGGAGTCAGAATTTCTATAATGTAATACTAAAGGCTCTGTTTTAAATGTATCTGTATTCACAAATGTGGCACAACTTAATAAAAGGGTTTAATTATAAAACTGCGTATTAATAAAACTAGGGGTGCAAGAGCTGTTCACACTCTGACTCTGAGAGGTTAATTTATAAAAGCAATTAGGCCATTTACTTTACAAGGGGAATTGAACTTTGCAGGGGTAGTTTACCTCAGCTTGCTGAATGAGGTGATATTTCTATTTGCAAAGAATACCCAATCATGAGCAAGGAAGAAAAAAAAAAGTATTATTGCTTGAACATGATTGGATGATGGATGTCAGCAGAGCTTTACCTCATTCACTAAACTAAGGGGAAACTTCCCTTGCTAAGTGCAAATTCCCTTGTTAAGTGAACAACCTATTTGCCTTTAGTAAATCAACCCTTGTGTGCTGTCACATGCATGACTTATACTCATCTAAGTAAATTCAGAAACATTTCCTATTGTTGGCTTCAAAATGGCTGTTAGTCCCAGGGTACAACTGACTGTGTCTTCTCTGTGGGCTCATACTGGTTTAACCTTTGTTGCCAGCCTAACTTCCCTGTCTGACATCAGTCTTTGTCTTCTACCAGCCCTGACCTTACCATCTCCTTATTTACACACATGTTCCAGATCAGTGAATCAAAAAGTATTGAGGTTGGAGGGGATCAACATGACAATCAAGGAACATGCATGTTCAAAGAGGTCAGCAATGGAAGCTTTTCTATTTTCTTGGCACAGGTTTCCTTTAACACATAACTAAAATAAAAAAAAGAGTAGCAGACTAACATAACTGCATAACTGCCTTGACCAGCGTCTCCATTGTATGTCCCTTTACCTGTGGCGAACCTTCACCCAATGTTATCTTTCGCTACATGTGCTCCAAGATGGAGACTCTAATAGGTTAGTGTAAGGACCACACTACACAGAGGTGCCTTGACGAGACAGTGCGGCTTTCACATATTCTGCAGAACACGTGTATCTAAAACCTGTTTTTAACCTTAGCGGTTAGACAGTTTTTTTTGCATGCTGGCTGGTGAGTGTGCTGGGAAACTTTGTGCTTTCCATGATGTGTTTGACACGGAGTGTACTAGTAATATTAAATTGGGCAATATGTTGGCAAGGTGGTATTGCAGCATTGGTATCCTGGGTTAGATAAAGACCCTTTATATCCTTAAAGTGACACTAAACTCAGGAGTTAAATCTTAAAAATGAATTCAAGTACACTAACTATTAACAAAAATGTATCTTATTTGTGTATTACTCGACTGTAGATCGTCAAATCATCTCTGAATTGGTGCTGACACTGTCCTTCCTTCTGGAGGGTGGCTACTTCTGTTCCCCATGGTCCCTGTGTGTGTTGTAAAGTAGTCACCACTCCAAGCTTGCTCCTGTTATGGACTACAATCTCACGGTTAGTTAGCTAATTTGTACTGAAGGAATAGTTTATCATGGAGGTGAGCTTGGAGCGGCGTCTACTTTACAACACACACGGGGACCATGGGGAACAAAAGTAGCCACCCTTTCAGAAGCGAGGACCAATTCAGAGATGATTTTAAGAACTACAGCCGAGTGATACACAAATAAGGTGCATTTTTCGTAATAGTATCGGGTATTAAGGTGGGACATTAAATCATAGGTTCCTTTGGGGAAAATGACTGATGTGAATGCTTCAAACTTTCAGTCACTGTCATGTTTGATCTCAGAGCTCATACCCATACTTTTGCTGCATGCCATCAGCGTAGAGTACTGTTTTAAAGAATGTGGCATTCTACTGTACAACTACTTTTAATAATGTGCCTACATTTGTTTTTGAATTTGGGTTTCACTTTACAGCAGCTGACATTCTTTTGGTGAGAGAAAGTTACTATTGTTGCCATGGTGCATTTTACAGCCTTAACCCAGCTGTTCACACATAACAGAGGACTAGCATGCAACATTTGCCTTCTAAGCTTGGTCATATTACTATGTGATGCTGCTGAAAAATATAATTTTAAATGTATTTTCAATTCAGCAGCTCTCATTGTAAGATAATAGCTAATGTCACTCAGTTTGAATATTTACCTCCCAATCTGTCTGCTGAATTGCACAGTTCAGGAATCCAGGCAATCATGGTTCATGATTTGTCTTATTCCCTTCGGATTGAACAAATCTGTGTGTTTTTATTCAGGAGAATCAAAATATTTGCTGATTTAGCTCATTTGAAAATGATTCCCTCATTACCAGTCATATTTTAGTGTCTCAGGGTGTGTTTCTCCATGAAGTACGTTTGAAAAAGGTTATAACATGGTAACTGCGAATGCATTTTTACGATGAGCTGCATCCATCCGTTACACTAAGACCAGGTACATACACTTTATGTATTCATCAACTCCAAGCAACAAGCAAAACAAAAATCACTATCTAGAAAACTGCACCTATGCTACAGTCAGAAAGTCCAATTTGTTTACTTTTAATCTGTTTTTCATAATCTGACAGGCAGATTCACATTATTTTGTGCTGCACCACCCTTCTTTCATGCTCCAGTGAAGTTCCAGAGGGCACAGAAACAGGGTAGTGCTGCAGGATTCAATCCAGGGCCATTTAGAAATTTAGATCATATTGCAGCCAGGTGCAAAACATAAATGTTTGGATGAAAATTAGTCTTTCAGCAGGTAGGTTATTTTGCCTATGTTAAGGTGGCCATACACCTGCCGATTATCGTACGATAATCGAGGGAAATCCCGCGATCGTACGATAATCGGCAGGTGTATGGAAGGCGTGCGACTGTTTCTACTGTACGGCCGCACGTCTTTTGTCTTACGAGCACGTTGGAAAACCAGGCGAAAATCATCCGATTTTCGGCGGATTTGTGGCGTGCTCGTAAGACAAATGAAGCACGGGCCGGTTTGCGCAAGCGCACACTGCCCGCTCAGCATTGCAGTCATCGGAAGCCCTCCCCTCAGCGGGGCTGGCTTGCGATGATCGCAAGTACGGTCTGCCTGTCCAAGATGGGCAGATCGTATGAGCTTTTAATTACCTTACAACCATCGCAAGACGAAACTCGTGCGATGGTTGTAAAGTGTATGGCCAGCATTAGTTTTCAGGATGTTTATGCCTGGCTAGAATATACCCAAAATGCAGTTAGATGTGTTGAAGCTAGTAGTAACTAGAAAGTAACTAAAGAGTAAAGCTATGTATTGTACAAGTTATATATACTTGTGATGTAAAGATCAGTGCTGTATACTTTTGCCTTTGTGTACTTAATGCATGCTTATTGTAAACCAGCTTCAGAACTGTAATATCCTGGCTGGATAGGGCATTCTGCAAGTGGGGAATGGGATAGAAGCTTATAGGTGGCAGAGGATTTTAAATCTGTAATATATCCCCGCAGAAGAAGTAATATCATATGCATGAGTTAACAGTACAAGACTTGGTGCTTCTCTGGACTGAATGCTGTTCGCATTTGCTTTATTAATTGATTCATTACCTTATTGTATGATTACATTAACAATCAGAGAGACGTTTGTCTTATGTAGTACTATAGTAGTGTACATATTCAAAAATCTGATCCCAGATGAATTAGCAGCATAACGTCTACATTTATGTAGAATTAAATTACCCTTAGGCTCTATGTACTTGTCATATGACATCTGTATACAACAGAAGAGAGAAGTGTGCTTCCTGCCAACCATAGATATATTCCATACTCCATTATGCCATTGTGTGCCTCATAGTCTTAAGCCAAACACTCCTAAGGTTCCTGACCACACATTGCCCTTATTAATGTACGGCATATATACTATGGTCCCAAATCATCTTCGCAATCATCTTGGAAGAATTGATTACTGTGTGTTTCGGCATATTCATTTGTTCACAGCAGCAATATTCATTTATTCATAGCAGCATATATCAGATCAAAAACTGTATTATGGGCTAATTCAAATTACATAGTCAAAGCCTACATTTCCACAGCTTTAGCAAAAGTGTGCATTTTTCTAACTTTACTGTCAGGGGGCTCTGGGAAATATCAGGGGTCTAAACAGACCACTGATATTTCCTTTTAAAATAGAAAAATAGATAGAGCACACAGAGTCCTTAATCTCTTTTTCTGCCGCCCCTGTTATGAATGTACAGGAAGCCTCTATACTGAGTGCTTCAGTTCATTCATAACCTGTGGAGATAGTATGTTTACTATGTCCACAATCATGAATGAACAAGAAGCGATGTAGAGCACTTCCGGTTCATTCATAATTGGGGACACAGTAAACATACTCTGTCCTCAATTATTTACAAGCAGTCAGAGATCAGCTGATCGCTGACTGCTTGTAACCGCTCTCCATCCTTACTCGCGGTCATAGCAGGCTAAGCTGTCGGTGCGGGAGGAAAGTCTCTTTTGACAGCTGATTCCTCCCTCACACCACTGGCTCTGCCTCCTCTGACAGCTCACAGCTGTCTCCTCCCCACACCACCCTTATCCCTGATGTGTTACGGGATGCTGAGCGGGGCAGTGCGGGAGGAGAGCCCGGCCTCTTGTGACACGCCGGCCACTCACATCGTTCTCCTCCCCACCCTGCTTGGCCTCCTGATTGTTTCTCTCCTCCCCACTGTACACTGCCCTGTGTCAGAGGAGACACAGAGCAGCACCCAGCGAGGAGGAGAGAAATTAAAGATGCACTGCAATTTCAACCAAAATTGGGTACTTTTAACATGTATATATATATTGACAAGAAAGTATGTGAGCCCCTGGGAATTAACTGGTTTTCTGCAGTAATTTGCCACAAAATGTGATCTGATACTCATCTAAAGGTGCCCATACACTGCACGATTCTCGTATGAGAATCGCGGGAAATCCCGCGATCGTACGAGAATCGTGCAGTGTATGGAAGGCGTGCGACCGTTTCTACTGTACGGTCGCACGTCTTCCATCGAACCAGCATGCTAGAAAACCCGCCGGGAATCGTACGATTCTTGGCGAGTTAGTACCCCCCTCATTACAGTCATCGTAACCCCGCCCCTCAGGGGGGCAGGCTTGCGATGATCGAGAGTACGATCTGCCTGTCCAAGATGGGCAGATCGTACGTTTTTTTAAGTACTTTACAACCATTGCAAGACTAAGGTCTTGCGATGGTTGTAAAGTGTATGGCCACCTTAAGACACAACAATAGACAAACACAATGAGGGGAATTTATCAAGACTGGAGCAGACAAAATCGGGAGCAGCTGTGCATTGCAACCAATCAGCATCCAGCTTTCATTTTCAGAGCTTAACTGAACAAACTGAAGAGAGAAACTGATTGGTTGCCATTGACAATCCAGATTTTTTCTGCTCCAATTTTGATAATCCCCCCCCCCCCCTTAAGTTAAACTTAAGTTGATAACACAGTTCTAATTTCTCATGTCTTTAGTGAACACACCCATTAAACAATCACAGTGCTAGAGGGAAAAATATGTAAACTCTTGTAGTTAATAGCTGGTCAAACCTCCTTTTGGTAGCAATGACTTCAAGCAAGTGCTTCTGGTAGCTCTGGATTAGACCTGCACAATGTTTAGGAGGAATTTTTGACCATTCCGGTTTACAAAACTGCTTCAGCACAGACACATTGTCATTCCACAGCATCTCTATGGGGTTAAGGTCTGGGCTCTGAGTGGGCCACTCCAAAAGGCGCATTTTCTTTTTCTGAAGCCAGTCTGCGGTGGATTTACTTTGATGCTTTGGGTCATTGTCCTGCTTCATCACCCAACTTCTACTAAGCTGTAGCTGGCGGACAACCACCCTGACATTATCCTGTAGGATATTTTGATAAACTTGAGAATTTGTTTTCTCGTTTTCTCCTCGATGATTGCAAATGGTCCAGGGCATGAGGCAGCAAAACAAGCCCAAATCATGATTTTCCTTCCACTATACTTCACCGCTGGGAAAATGTTTCGATGTTGGCAAGCTGAGCCCTTTTTGCACCATGCATAGTTCTGAATATTCTTCCTGAATATTTAAGCTACTTGTATTATAACTGTCACACCTCTGTGCCAGTTATTTTGGTAAATTGAAAGGTCTCTTCCTCCTCTATTGGGGGTCCCTGTACCAGGGGCGTCCCGAGGCTGGGTGACACCCGGAGCGGTAACCGAGTGTCACCCCAGCGAGACGTCACTGCGCATGCGCGTGACGTCACCACGCGCGTGTGCGATGACGTCATCGTGCTGCAGTATTCTGATACCTGCTGGCGGCCATCTTGTTGATGGACGCCGGCAGAAAGTGGAGGGGACAGTCACCCGGCAGGATAAGGTACGCCGCCGGGTCCCCCCCTCTCCTGATACTGTCGGGCGTTCGGTCCATGACCGAGCGCCCGACTTTTCAGAGGGGGGTGACACCAAAATGACTAAGTCATTTTGGTGTCACCCCTCCAATGGTATCACCCGGGTGCGGGCCACACCCCCGTTGTGACGCCACTGCCCTGTACATCTATAGCTTTGCTGTGTATCCTGACTTAGCCTTCCCTTTCATATACAGTAGGTGCGTGTGTTTCCACCCTAGTGTGTTTCCACTTTCGCAGCCAAATTGAGATAACACCTGTTTATATTTGTTCCCATTTCCATTCACAGAGCATATTCTATAAAAAATGAAAAAAATGCTTCCAGTTTAACTTGCTTTTATTTGGGTAAGATTCCTATTTGGTTTCTTAAGAGTTAAAGGGGAACTATGAGGTGAGTGATTTCCACTCATCCTCATAGTTAGAGCTGATCTTTGACAAAGAAGCTGTCACAGGTCGGCTCTATTGATCAGGAAGTGAGCGAACACCTACCGTCGCTCTCTCACTTCCCGATCGTCTCCCTGCAGTGAGTGGTGACTGTCAGTCAGCGCTCCCCGAAAGGATTCCCCCTTCCCCTCACCCGGTCCTGCAGCACTGACTGGAGGAACGGACGGGGAGGGGGCGGGCATTGCTGCCTTTTAGAAAGGCAAACCCTGTATCAATCAGCCAGCTTGGTGGATCTAAACAGTATTGTCGTAATCCGTCCTGCGGTTCTCTCAGTATATAGCAGGCAATAGCTCGGTATATACTGAGCTTTGGGTCACGGGAGGATGTTAGTATATGTCCTCCCGTGACCCTAAAAAGAAGTATGGGATAAAAAGGTTACCCCATAGTTCTCTTTTAAATTTAGCTACTCCTGATCCAGAGGGTTTTTTTGAGAACACAGCATAGGCATGCCAATTATGCCTGGGACAATGCTGAGTGAAAAATATGAATCCTGCTCAGTGCTCTGTAACAGTGCTTGAGCAAAAAATAACCTTGTTCTTCTTTGTGCTTATTTGTGCTGCCTTAGATCTTAATCTGCAACTCATGTTTTCTTTCTGGCTTTATTTTATAATGGCTTCTTTTCTGAATCTGCCAGCTGCCATTCAAACATGTGCATGTATTGCAGCTAGAGCCGAACTAATTTGCATTAGCCGGGATGCACTGATGGTTGGGCCAGTTGGCTTAAAACCTGCCATTCTGCGTTTGGACCAGTATACCAAATAACCTGGCAAAGTAGTACAAAGGACTACTTTACCACTTTGGTCTGTAGAGTGTGCAGCATTAGAGCTATGGCAGGATTCAATACGGATCCAACATATATAAGCACAGGTGGTTATGGAGCCACAAACCTTATCCTCTGTGACATTAATGCTTTAAAAAGGGAATTCTGTACTTTCTTATTGGGATGAAACTAAATAAGAAAGTTTAGTATTTCCTTATTAGGGCAGTGGAAACATATGGTACTATGATTCTTAAACTGCAACCCCCTACATCAAATGGCATTCCCCACTGGATCCCAATTATACCAGCCATAGTCACCAGTAAGCGGTAGGGGCCACTGCACAGCATTGTGCTGACACAAACTTAACATTTAAGCTGGTGGGGTGAATGATAAAGGCCACTCTGCTTATCTAATGGAAGAGGTTATTGAAACAGTTAGTTCATCTTTTTCATAAAACAGCCCATGCAGTCAAGGGGACCCAATAGATGTAAATGCACAATGTTGTAAGGAAATCTTTTCCTTAATTTAAGTTGCATAACTGTAGGCAATGTTGGTTTCCCCCTTACAGCCTGTCAACCCCCCTAGTGTGTACTGTTCCTATTCAAAGGGTTCACATGCCTGGTGCATGCTTGCTATCTCTGTAGCAGCAAAGCTGAAACTCTGATGCCATGGAGTCATGGAGGGTTCTCCCTTGATGTTTAATTATTTTGATGCAATCAGTTTATATCAACATAGAAGGTTATGTAAAAGAGAATTTCAGCAATAATACATTCCGTGTTTGAGGATTTTTTTTTATTTTTAGGCGATAACTAATGTGTTTTAAAAGTATAGTATAAATGAATGCTGCTTGACAGAGATTTATGAAATTTTGAGAATTGTTGTACCTTTGGAATAACTGAAGTGCTTTGTTTATGAAAAAGCTGTATTAATCAAAAAGTTACGATTGCAAAGAAAAATAAAGTTTGTTTATTCATTCTGACTCATGGAAACCGAGTAGACAACTAGGGAGAATATAGACAGTTTGGTATTCACCATGTGAATATTACATTAGATATGGATCTTATTTAAAATGTGATCTTTCCAAGGTTCACTTAGTTACTTGGTATGGTTTACATTTATTTTTAAGGTTGCTGTCTCTGAGATCATTTTTTTTTATGTTTGGCAATTTGTAAGCTTTCACCACTCAAGTACTTGTAGAGATCAATAGCTTCAGTAGTCAGTGCAAACTGCAGTAACTAATAACGACTGAGTCTCTGTTTTCAGAAAATCAAAATTTTTTTGGTGGTTTAAAGTAATCTTCAGGTGCAAAATGTGTTTTTTTTTACCCACCCCCCGGCTTTCTGATTGGCCAGAAAGCAGTCTCCATGCTTCCTTGTCACCTGGCTATTCAGAAAGCCGGGCGGCAAGTAATGACTTGCCGACCGGCTTCCTGGCTAACCAGCTTCCATAATGGGACTTCCAGCATCTGTATCGGTGAGTAGCGAAAAAAATAATATCGGTACACGTACTGGGTACTGAAAAACCTGTATTGGTGCATTCCTAATTGTTACATATCACATTGTTGGGTGATATCATCACTATATTTATTATTCTCTATAATGATTTATTGATGAATTACTTCATGTTTTTTTTTTAGATGATTTTGATGTTTGTGTTTCATTAGCACATATTTAATATTTGGTTACAATTTATAGAGCACAACATTTCTTTACATTGTTATTTGCATTTGCATCCATTTTTTTTGACTCTAGTGTTGCTAGGTTATACATTTGGTGCAGGATTTATCTAGATTATATTTTTTTACAAGTGTGCAAAAAAAACCCTGCTACGGCAGAGATAGGGTTATACAAGCCTTTGTCACCTCATAGCTACAGGCATTGTGGCGAATTACATCTTCAAACCTGACCACATAAGCACTGAAACACTAGGCACCAACTTAAAGTGATATTATACCCTTCATTTTTTTTAAATTCAGCACAGTAGGTACATTTTTACTTTTTTTAATTTATTTTTTACATGTTTTAGACCACGTCCCTTGTCCCCTCCTATTTACTGGTGTATCTTTTGCCTAACAATAAAGTTTGAATTACATTCTATAATGTAATATAGTTACTTTCTAAAATTAACTGTGGTGTTTGCTAATGTAATGGGATCAAATGCTATTCAGTGTCCTTTTTTTTTTTTAAATTTATGGTTTTGTTGATTTCTCTTTTATCAGTATACACTTTTGTGCAGAGGCTGTCACTAAATCTGTTCATTTATTTGAACTCTAACAAGTATTCCAACAACTGCTTTCACAATTCTTCCTTCTAAGGTAAACCTGTCTTGTCTAAAATATATGGGGTTCTATTGCTGACCTTTTTCTGGAAATGCTGCGCACTAGCAGACATGCTTTGGGTCACTAGCCTGGAAAATGTATACACACTAGGAACATCAGAACTCCTCACCGCCATACATTTTTCAGATCAGTAATAGAAAGTGTTGAAGCAACATGATCATCAAGACAGCCAGGCACCTAGCATTGTAAGAATGAGAGGTCAGCAATAACATCCTTCATGTTTCACTCATGAGAGGTTTATTTTACAGCAGTCTTCTTCTCTCTGTTTTTTTTTTCTTATTTTCTTAGCTGCAATTGCACTGAAAAGACAAATTCGTATTTAAAATAAAACCACTGTGGCCAGAAGTATTGACATGAGAATAATAGATTTTATTCATCGTCTTATATAATGCTCCATTTTTATATGCCACATTGTATTGTTATAATATTTGAACCCCACAGCTGTATAATTTTGATTGTAAAAGTCAGCTAATTTAATCTGCTTTTAGAACAGTGTCAAAATTTATAGCAACCCAATTATTTTACCTTGGGGATGAGGGACTCCGTCTATTGTCACACTACATTAGCATCCTTTACTTCTAGGCTTTGTCATGCAGTAAACCATATTAACAAACCTGACATTCAAAATCAGCTGTGGACTTCATTAATGTAACAACATACCGTAATATTTTGATTGTTATTGCATTAAGTGTTCTTTTCATGAAAATCCTTACTACTTCTTCAAGTATTTTACCACCTTTCATAAGAATAGTTAGCATAAGAATACTATGCATAATCTGTCACTGTGTGTAATTTAGTGTTAAAGGTAAACATCAGTTTGTATGGTAATCTGTATAGTGGCTGTATTAAAGAACTTGTTAAATCTCTAATTATAATTCTAATTCGGTTTTTTATTGGTTGGCCCTTGGAGAGCTGATAATATGCAAATTAGCTTCTTTCTGATTCCAACACTGATAGATCAGGGGCTTGAGTCCCTAAATTCCGATAAACTAAATTGTAGTACTGCTGTAATTATTACTCAACATTGTACACTAATTAATGCTTCATTTATTAACAGTTGGTAAAGGATTACTCAAATGCAGTGCTGAGCGATAATTACAAGCAATACTGATAAGTCAGCCACAATTACTATTCATTTTAAGTGATTTCCAGACTTAATGTGATATTAAGGCTTCAGTTTTTTTTTTTTTTACACCTATGAGGCCCACCTTTTTATAAATACTCTTTAATTTTTCCTTAAAAATGTTCAGTTCCTTATTTTCTAGTGGTTCCCCGCATCGCTCTCTCTCCCGCCTCCTGCACAGGTGCCTCCATCAGCTAAGTTGCTGCTGTGGAGGCACCCGTGCATGTGCATTCCCGGCCATGCCTGCAGTAGCTGTCTGCATCCATAGACACACACACAGCCCTGCAGGAGGCCATGCTGCTCCTCTCCTCCCAACAGGCTGACTGACAGCTTCTGCCCTCAGTATCCTCCCCCCGCAACTAGGAAGTTCGGGGGAACGGAGGATCGCTTTGGGGACTGCGGCTGTAACAGCGGTGACACAGTTAAGTTTGGGGGGGATGGGGGACAAAAAGATACTGGTAAATGACCAGCCTTTAATACTACTTTAAAATCAACGACGAGCATTCAAAAAGCTGTCCAGTGCTGATATATATTATGTGGCATTGCGTGGCAATACAGTATAATATACGGTATTGCCACGCATACGGTATAATATATATAATCAAAGTCACCCAGGACTCCCAGCAAGAGGGGCTGAGCGACTCCAGGAATATACTTTTACTAGGAAAGAGCTGGCTTTACAACTCATTCCGGATTTTCTGGATTATGGTTGGGATCCTGGAGCCGGGAGATTTCTAAGAGAACTGGAAGGGAAGAAATCTCCATTCCTGGTCTGGGCTTTAGCGGTGACCAGCACAGAAAGATGGTGCGCCTGTGGACAGCCCTTATGAAAAAGATGCTGGTTCATATTCAGGCTTCCAGCTGGAGGACAAGGGAGGTGTCTGTCCAGGAGTCAGGAGGACTCCATCCTGGAACCAGCCGGTGTGGCAAATCTGTAGGATGAAGCCTGTTTGGGAGAGGTTGAAAGTAATAACCTTAAGTCGGTGAGACTGTGAAGTTATTTTGGCTGAAGTTATGTTGGAGAAACCCCTGTGAGGGAAAACTTGTGTGCATTGTTAAATAAAAGTGGGCAGGAAACCCTAAAAAGAACATGTTTACGAGTGGAATCCGTCCTTAATGCGCAACCATTTGGAGCGAAATCTCACAATATATATACTAATATCTAATCAGCCAATCACATTGCAGCAACTCAATGCATTTAAGCATGTGGACTTGGTCAAGATGACCTACTGAAGTTCAAAGTGAACATCAGAATGTATATGTCAAGTAAAAAGTCAGCCCCTAACCAAGGTGAATTGGTAAAGGACATCTTGTTCCTCTTTACCTGTTCACAAAAGTGAAGCCTGGTGCACCGCTAAGCTCTGTGGTTTCTCACACTTGCTCCTATGTCCAAACTGTGTCTTGCAGTGATATTGGAACCAGTATGTGAAACCACAAAACTCAGCGGGGGACACAAGCATCTGACACTCATGGAAGATGCAAATGATGTTTCACCAAGATTCTCTGTTCATCAAAGCAGAGTTCAGCGATGCAGGCAGTGAGACAGGTAAGGCATAATTGTTTGCTTTGTAGGGAGCTGCCGTTTTCTGTTCCATTTGTCACATTGCATTCCTTATTAATTGAAGTCTGATAAAAAAAAGTAAATATAATAATTCATAAATCTTTGATTGTACAATATATTTCCTCCCATGCAAAAAGTTATAAACACTGAAGAACTTCTGATCACAAAATTGGTTTTCCTAGTGTGTTTGAAAAAGACATCCAGTGTTGGTGTTGAGGAGCACGGTTCCAAATGTCTAGCGTCCAGAAACTTCTGGCCACAGACAAAACCAAATCTCTAATTTGTTGGTTACTCTAAATAACCACTGACACACATAACATTATCCATGTGTTCTCTGACTTATGATCTCATATCCCTAGAATGGCAGGTGTGTTTATTATAAAGTACAGTAAAAAAACAAAACAGGAGTATTGCTTAGGCAACCAGAAGGAAGGAATGCTAGAACTAGTATAAAGCTAAAGAAATGTTAACTCTTAAGTGTCTTAGGTTTTGCTTTTTACACAATGTAAAAGCCTAGTGAATTTAGTGTTTGCTCCGCAAGGAAAATATTTTCTGACCCTTGCTTTCACAAGTCAAAAAATAAAAAAAGGTGCATAATACTCTCAGATTTCATGTGAAAAGGCGTACTAATATGAAGTAAATGTGGCCTTATCTTTTTATATATCAGGATAACTGACATTAACTCAGTAAAGCACAGGAGAAAAGAAGCCATAGTTGGTGAAATCTGCATTATCGGTATCCCTGTTATTTCTAACATCCATACACCTCTTTCTGCATGTGAAACTTGGAAAGATTTTCAATTTTTTTTTTAATTTGAGTAGATTTATATGTATTGATGCAAAACAAAATGTTTTGCTTGTTTTTTAAAGAAAACCTTTTCTCGGAGAAACATTGAGACTGATGTGAGAAATGCCATTTGTCTAGGTCAATGGCGGTCAACTTACTAGATAAAGAGGCCTCAAGAGCAGTCACATATAATATTTGCTGTGTGTAATGGTAGATGGAAAACTGGTAGAAATGGTAATGGTAGCTATACTCTAGCAGATGATCGCAGATGGAAAACATGCGTTTGTTAGAAATCACTGTTATTACAATGTTTGTGCATTTGTGTTTTAT
>NW_017307146.1:659074-660213 GCF_000935625.1 Nanorana parkeri
AACGTTAAAGAAAGAAAAATATAAACAAATGGACAGCACAGAAGACAGAAAATAAACTAAACCTTTCCTTCACTGGTCTGAGTAGTCACTTGGGCAGAGACTGGTTTGACTGCAGCTGTAGTGGCAAAATGCCATGCAGTGAGCACCAAAAAACCTTGTTCCCGAGGGCTGCAGGTTGGGCACCAGGAGTGCTGTATGTTCACCAGTACGAATACATTTACATCACCCATCTATGTTTCATTAGCAATAGTTTCTAGTGGCTGTATGGTAAAGCACATAGTTGCTGGTATAACTATTCTGAAGCACTGTATCACAGGTAAAGGGTTCAAAGAAAGTTACAGTTATAAAGGGTAAGGTTGGAAAGTACGGATAAGCTGGGAGAAAGTTACAAGGGGGAATCTCCTGTGAGCATGGAGTTGAAAGGGCAATTCCGGGTAGCAGGTAACAAATAAAATCTACCAATGAACTTGAAATGCTTTCTGGGAAACAATGGCCAGCAAGTACTTTTAGTTTACACTATCTTAGTTTAAAAAATAAAATCCTTCCAGCTATCTTCAAGTTTTCTCTGGACCTCTGCTTGGAACACCATCTTTTTACCTTATAATTATGAGCTATGCAGCCGCCCTCTCATTCTCCACAGTGTATTGCTGGAACTGAACTGAATGCAAAGAGAAGATTGTGCTGGAAACACCGGCCACACTGACCTACCATTTTGCTGTCTCAGGGCGAGTCACATTATGAGGAAGCCAGCAACTATGGTCTGTTTGCACAACATATTAGCAGATTATGGCCAACTTACCTTGTAGACGATCCCCTCAAGTCCTGTGCTGTCCACTCTCCCCTCCAATGCCACTTCCATCTTTAACTGTGCATGTGCACAGAAGTTACTTGGCAGGACCGTGCCAAGCCTATGCACTGAGCTGCACATGCATGGCCCAGTGCACAGAAAGTTGCTGACAGGCAGAAGATACTTACACAGTCTCTTTTGTCATTAAAAAAACCCCTGCCTGTTAGCAATTTTTTAACCCCTTCATGACTGAGGCCTTTTTTTCATTTTTTGTACCCATGTTATATTCCACATTTTAGGCCTGAAAATTACTTAAAACCCCCCAACATTATATATTTTCTGAATGCCAAGA
>NW_017307146.1:660458-662520 GCF_000935625.1 Nanorana parkeri
AGTCATCTGGCTGCTATAGCCAGAGAGAAGAAGCTGATAAAGCAGATCTCTGCTTCATCAGCTTCTTTTGGGGTCCACAGGTGACATTAGGGGTACCCTCTCTTAACACTCTCCACAGGTGACATCTCTCCACAGGTGACATTAGGGGTCCCCTCTCTTAACCCCCCCCCACCTCCACATTTACGCGCCTATAAACGTAAATACGCGTCCGGTGCCCCAGCGCGCAAAAATTACAATTGCGCTACACATGTTACATATCGCCGCGAACGTCGCAGTGAGAGCAATAATTTTAGGGCCATCAATCACTGATAACACTAAACTGATGAGCGGTAACAGCTTTTAAAGCGTTGCCTATGGCCAATTTTGGGTATTATCGTTTTTTGAGGTTTCACGCGTGCACGCAATTTTAAGGCTTGACATGTTTGGTGTCTTTTTACCCGACATGACCCCGTCTTTTATATTTTACCAAAAAATTGGGTAATAATAAATGTTTTATCATTTAATATAGGGGAAACTGTTTTTTAAAAAAACATTTCGGTAATTTTTCCTTAATATAGTAAAAAATAAAAAACCCCAGTGGTGAATAAATACCACCAAAAGAAAGCTCTATCTGTCCCCAAAAAAGGGTATAAAATTCATTTCAGTACAGCGCTGCATGACAGAATAAATGTCAGTCAAAGTACCGCAGCGCTGAATACTGAAAAATGGCCTGGTTGGGAAGGGGGTTTAACACCGCGGATGTCAACTGGTTAAAGAAGAACTCTGGGCAGACTTTTTCTTACCCTTGCAGTAGGGCTAACCCCAAACTGTTATGGGTTAAGTACTCATTTTGGTCTAGGTGCAAAAATAACGTTATACTCATGATTCTCAGAGCTGGCCAGATGTTACAGCATTCCCTCCAGCCTGCCTCCGCTGCAGCGATGGTATGTTCCTCAGCATCCTCATGTCCTATACACTGTGTATAGAACGTGATGACTCGGGGACCTTAGATCACTGGAGAGGGAGAGAGGCTGGAAGAACTGATGATCAGGTAAGTATAACTTTATATTAACACCTAGACAAAAAAAAAAATGCCTAGGGGTCGTCTTTAAAATGCACCCTAACAGGCCCAATTAGATACAGCCAGCAACACAGAAATCAGCAAATTTGCATATTGCAGCATTACATTTTGTATCTTTCAATGTCTATCGGTTGACATAAGATTAGTATCAGACAGTAAGGGAAAAAAAGTGTCCTTAGGCAGCAACATATTACTATTGTATATCTCTTCCCCTAAAAGTTAGATGTGTCTTATTCCCTTATGCTCTTTTACAAGTTTAAAAAATATTATATATATTGTATGTGCGCAAGTTTAATTCTGCAAGGAGAGCAAAGTGGAAATTTATTTTAGTTTGATATTACATTCATGCAGCTGCAGTCCTAATGAACATTAAAATAAACATAGAATTTGCCCTAAAGGGGAATATTAAGCATGTGCTAGTTTCTAAATTCCTCCTACTCCCATGCTACTTTAATCATTTGCATCAGAAATAAATGCTTTCACAGCCTGACCTCAACGTGTTAAACATATAATGCCTCCTGAAACATGGAAAAGAAAAACATCTGTGTCTTGCCTTATTTGCATGTCATAAACATAGACATGTCTATTATTAATATGTGCCACTGTTCTGAATGCAGTCCATTGCAGAAATATTGTATCTAATGATCTTGTCATCTGTACAATCTGTTTTTTATAATCTAGGTTCTCAGTCTGCAACATATCTCTCTCTCTCTCCTCTCTTTCTCCCCCTCTCTTCTCTCTCTTCCTTCTCTTCCCTCCCTTGTCTTCTCTTCTCTTCTCTTCTCTTCTCTTCTCTTCTCTCTCTCTCTCTCTCTCTCTCTCTCTCTCTCTCTCTCTCTCTCTCTGTCTCCCGCTCTCTTCTCTCTCTACCCCTCTCTTCTCTCTTTCTCCCCCTCTCTTCTCTTCCCTCTCTTCTCTGTCTCTCTGTCTCCTGCTCTCTTCTCTCTCCTCTCTCTACCCCTCTCTCTTTCTCCCCCTCTCTTCTCCCCCTCTCTTCTCCCC
>NW_017307146.1:662545-694303 GCF_000935625.1 Nanorana parkeri
CTCTCCCTCCCCCCTCTGGGAAAAAGAAGAATCCATAATTTTCTCTAAAAAAAATGTTAAATAATAAAACAAATGAAAAT
This sequence comes from Nanorana parkeri, assembly GCF_000935625.1. NCBI lineage: Eukaryota > Metazoa > Chordata > Amphibia > Anura > Dicroglossidae > Nanorana > Nanorana parkeri. The sequence goes on from NW_017307146.1 coordinate 662,626, forward strand.
GGCACAGATAAAACAGATTGGACCTGTAATCTAATATTTTGTTGCACAACCTTTAGTAACAACTAAAGTAACAACTGCTAACAAGAGATTTCTGTAGCTCTCAGTAAAGGTCCCCACACACCTTTACGATAATCGTACGATAATCGCGGGAAATCCCGCGATCGTACGATTATCGTAAGGTGTGTGGAAGCCGTGCGACCTCTACTACTGTAAGGTCGCATGACTTTTAACTTACGGACATGTTCGAAAACCCGCCGAGCATCGTACAATGTTCGGCGGGTATGTGGCATGTTCGTACGATAAAAGCCGTACGGGCCAGTTAGGCAGATCGTACGTTTTGCAAGATATGCAAGATAGGCAGATCGTACGTTTTTTTAAGCACCTTACAACCATCGCAAGACAAAAGTCTTGCGATGGTTGTAAGGTGTGTACCTTGGCAACAAGCAGTTTGACCCACTCTTGAGCAAATTGCTCCAGCTGTCTCAGGTTTGAAGCTTGCTTTCTTCAGACTTCCAGACTTCCACTTCCAAAAGTCCAGTTTTGTACTTAGCCATTCTTGGGGGCTTTTAGCTGTGTGTTAAGGGGTCATTATTTTGTTGCAGGACCTGTGACTAAGACATAACTTTTTGACACAGTAGCTTTCTCTCCAGAATTCTCTGATAGTCTTGAGATTTCGTTATTCCCTGCACAGATTCAAGGCACCACATCCATGTATGTGTGGATATGTTCTATTTTCCATAGCTTGCTGAATCACAGTAATATATATTCTAATGTATATGTGTATTTTACATGAACGCCCCTACCTCAATGTTTAATTTTCTATACAAGCTTTCTAGGGGGATTTGTTTACTTGCACTGCAGGCTTCTTCCTAGAAAAAAAACCAGAAAAAAAACCAACCAAAAAAAAAACTATTAAAGCAGAACTATGGGGTTAAGGCTTTCCCCCATAGTTCTCCTTAGGGTAACGGGAGGACACAAACTAGCATCCCCCCGTCACCCTAGGCTCAGTATACCGCGAGCTGTAGCTCGCGGTATACTAAGACGCCGCAGCTGAAGCGGATTCCGACAATTATCATCTGCCCAGCTACGTGACTGGATCCGCCCAGCTACATCACTGACAGCTGGCTCTGCCAGCTGTACCCTCCCCCGTCCGTTACGCCAGTCAGAACTGGCGGATCGGAGCGGGGAGGGGGGAATCCAGCCGGTATGTGTTAGCTTACCTCCCGATCTACTGAGCTGACCTGTGACAGTCTCATTGTCACAGGTCGGCTAGAACTATGAGGTGAGTGAAAAGCACTCACCTCATAGTTCTCCTTTAAGCCCTCGTTCAGGTATCTAAAATGCAGGAGCATAAGGATGGCGCATGGGACCCTGTATTGCATGAGATTGGAATTTTGTGCTGTGGTATAGCAACAAAATGAACGTAGTCTGTTTCTTTACTGAAGTTTTGGGCAGCAAAAGGGCAGTTTCAAAATGTTATCTTTAACACTAATTTGAAGTGTTTTTTTTGTGGGGTATTTTGACATTTTAACAAGTCTATTAGTGGTAATTAATAGCCTTGATTTACAAAACCAGACTATAATGTAAAATGTAAAGAAAACCTCCACTTTTGGTAAAAAGAAAATGATAAACCATATATCATTGCTACATAAGCCATTTTGTCATTTAAAGCTAAACTTTGCTTTCATACATAAGCTCCCTTTCATTACGAGATACAGTATTTCATGTTTTTCTGTTCAAATATTTATTTTTTAATAGAACTCCAGGATTCATGGCTAGTGTGGAGAAAATATTTTTTATTTTTAAAAATGTGTCTGTGCCTGGTAGCCCGGAAGAGAGAATACTGCTAATTTTTTTGTTTACAGGATTTCCAAGTCCCTCTGTAACTCTGTTTTCCTTATCCATAATCCCCTTAGCATACAGTAGACAATGTTATTATCAAAACCCCCATGTACATAACCTTTTATTTTTCATTTTATTTAATTTTATTTTTCAACGTTAGATTTCATCTGCCGTTAAACAGCATATGTTGTAAATTTATTGCCATCCTTCCGTGATATATCCTGTTGACTGTTACCCATTTTTCATAACTTTGTGTAGTTGGCAAAAATTGCATCATTGCTCTCCGTTTCACCTACTAGACCTTTAAAGTGACACAAAACTCAAAAATGTTATCCATTAAAAATCAAACCACATATTACAAATAATGTATGATTAAGATGTAATTTCCCATTACCAAGCATAAATATATATTCAGTTTTAAAGCCAAACGCAAAGCATTTACCAAAAGACATACTTCAGGATCTAGCAAATGAAAGTGTTACCACTCAATACTGCTTAAGTTTTGTGTTCTCATACAACTTGAAAGGTCAAACACTGCTAGTCATATCAATCTTCACTAGAACTCTCTTTGGCACAAAAAATGATGCTATTTTACACGATAGATAGATTCCAAAATGCAATATGTGAACTCAGCAATCCATTTCTCTTAATCCAGAGATAACTGCTAGACACTCACGGGGCTCCATGTATTTCTCCTGGAAGTTGTATAACACTGCCATGTGGCTTGTGCTTTTAAGGCATCTAATGTAGGTTAGTGATATCTAAAAATAAACTCCTGTCACATACACTTGATAATAAAGGAATAGACTGACTTTGCAATTGAATGTGTGTATTCTGGTGGAAAATGTTAGCCCATCACTGTAGGGGTTGAAGCAACTTCTAACATGTTTACTGTAATTGTAGTGTACAAACACAGCGCTATTTCTCTCAGCTCTTTTCTAAATTGAAATACTGATTCTAAGATATTTGTTTTCAAAATGGCATCTAGCTGTTGCTACAGAAGGTGAAAACTATAAAAGTATAATTTTTTTTTTTAGTCCTCGAAAAAATGTTTGAAAAAGTTGGAAACTTACGCCGGTAAGATTGCACTCAATAAACTAGCAACAACTTGGCTTTGATCTCACGTGTGCACCATTCTCACTCCCAGAGGAGCCATATAAAACATATAAACAGTTCTCTTCTACTTTCATACCACAGCAGCCATATATACTGTTATCCTCCTGCCACAGCAGCCATGCATACAGACCCCCTTTCTCCTATTGTATGTATACAACCCCTCAACAGCCATGTATTTATTGCCCCCACATAACAGCTATCATCCTTGGATTCATTGCTGTTTTTAAATCATGATTGCAATGCCTTACACCTGCTAGGCCTGCCATGACGATTAATGATAAACTCCCAGTTACAGACCTGCTTACTAAACCAGCAACCACTAAGAACTTCTGAGAAGGGGGTCCTGGCTTTCCCCACACTCTGCGCCATGTAATTTATGGTCCCACTTCTGGGAGGTAAATAAGTAGGTTTGCATTTGGTTTGTGATTAATGATCTCCTTTATGTCCAACCAATATAAGGGATAGAGGTATTAATCAAACACTATACCACAAGAAATATAAGTGTTTATGGTAGGGAACCTAGTGCTCATGTCTATCAATGCCTGTGGGCATAATGTTCTGATCCACAGGGGGGCCCACTAGCAGGTCTGGCCACTAGGTTTTTCCATTTCTCTTTCTTTCTTGCTATCTATATATGTTGTTAAATTACTATTTCCTTCCCTTTTTAGGTTAAATTTAAAGAATAATTATCCTTTCAGTGCTAATTATCTATTTGCACTTGTCTATGCAGCCTGTGACAGAATCTTTATGGTACCTATGATAAACATTGACACATTATGGCCTGCACCCTCCTTAAATTATTGACATGCTCTTTATTTGGTGGGACTCCACTGGAACACACCGATGAAAGTCATGAGTCAGTCTTTGTATTGAGCTGAATGAGCAACTCCTCTCCTATCAGTGTCTTCTAGTGGCTACCTCACCAACAGAAGAGAATGTAAACCTAATGCTGGGTGGTTGCACTCCTTAGTGTGTGAATCCCACCACTGTCTTCATCACAGGTAATCCACCATAGTATCCTTTTTGATACTATTCTTACTATGCAGGAAAGGTCAAATAATAGTGTTATAATGAGTATAACTGCTATAGCAGTAACTGACAAAGATTGTTCTGTATTCCCATATGTTGTAAAGCGTTGCACAAACTGTTGGCACTCTATGAAACCTGTATAATTATAATAATAATAATAATAGAGCCTTTTATCTTGTTCCTGTTAATAACATTGCCACCCAAGATTGCTAAGGACATTTTGGGTGGCAATGGTATTAACAAGGATAAGATGAAAGGCCACCCAAGATTGCTAAGGAAAGTCCTTCTTCTGACACTATGTTTACACATTAGTTGCTCAACCAGAGGCAGCACTTTGACACTGCTCACACAATGTATTAAAATGAAACAGTCAAGAATGGGCATTTGTAACAACGTGAATCTTAAAGTTGAGCTAAAGACCTGCACGAAAAAATTGGTAGGATTTACAATTTGTTGCATGCAACGTCTTTTGCTAAAAAAACTTCTTCCCCTGACTTTTAGCAATTTATTTTTACTTTTCTGAGTACACTGCATGGCACAGGCACTGTGAAATTTACAGTCCCAGCTCATTTCCAGTATTTGTAAGAACGCAATAAAAGAGCCAGGTTTCGTGGGCGATGTAACTGCTGTGCACATGCGCAGGCATTACATTATTAGTGGTCACTCAATGGTCATGAAGGACCAATGCTAATTCTCTTGAATCCATGCCACACAATGCTAAACTTGTCCATCTCTTCAGAGGCAATTGTAACCAATTTTCGTGTGCATTGAAGAATAGTGTAGCACCTAAGAGAAGCCACTTCCAAAGGGAAGTTTCTCACCTTGCTTCATAGTAAGGAGAGCTTTGTGGGGCAAAAAACATATACATGATTTAACAAACGTGCTCTGTATTGCTTATTGGCTTATTGATATTCGGTAAATTCTATGACATAGAGGCTACCTCTCCTCTGAAATATGCTGTTTTTTGGCGTCCATGCTATTTGCTTGTCTTAGTACTTTGTCAATGACCTGGCACATGTATAGGGGAAAATAGAGATGTAGCGAAATTACATTTTTAAAACTGAAACAAAACCAAAAATAAATAAAAAAGTCAGGCCGAATCAGAAAACTTTTTTTTCCCTAACCTTTTCACATTTTTAAAAATATTTTATTTTTATACACAGCTTTATATATATATTTTTTTTAATACACAGCCCTCAATCTCTTTTTCTGCAGCCCCTGTTATAAATGAACAGGAAGCCTCTATACTCCTGTTCATTCACAACTTGTGGAGTATGTTGACCATGTCCACAATCATGAATGAACAGGAAGTGATATAGATCATATCCCATTTATTCATTATTGGGGACACAGTAAACATACTCTGTCCTCAATTATTTACAAGCAGTCAGTAATCACTGACAGCTGAGTGCTTGTACACGCTCTCCATCCTGACTCGCTGTCACAGTAGGCTGAGCTAGCGGTGCAGGAAGGAGAGCTCGGTCTAGTGTGACAGCTCACTCCTCCCCCGCACCACCAGCCCCGCCTCCTGTGACAGCTGACAGCTGTCTCCATCCCCACACTGCCGCTCTCCTGATCTGTCACAGGAGGCTGAGCGGGTCAGTGCAGAAGGAGAGCCTGGCCTCTTGTGACATGCCAGCCGCTCACATCGCTCTCCTCCCCCGCACCGCTTGGCCTCCTGTGACAGTTTCTCTCCTCCCCGCTGGACACTGTGCTGTGTCAGAGGGGACACAGAGCAGCACCCAGCGGGGAGGAGAGAAATTAGACATGCGCCGCAATTTCGGCCGAAAGATGGCACTTTCGGCATTTTGCCAAAAGTGCAATTTTCGGCTGATATGTTTCGGCGGCCGAAATTTCGGTGCATCCATATAGGAAATTACTGACTTTTCTGAACTGCATAATTGTTCTAGATCAGTGACTCAAAGTCCCCGTATCCCTATGAAGAAAGATTGAAAGTACATCTGATCATCAGATATCAAGAAAGTTCTATTTATCCATTTAAATATATCTGATTGATATCATCATTCTGAGTATACAATGGAATATTTTATTTTATCACTCTCTTTTGACAAACTTTCGTGGTATCCTAGTCGATTTTGTTGACACAAGTTATTTAGCACATTTTCTATGTACTGTACTTGTAATGAGTACCCTTTCACTCTGTATAGCGTGTTAGATTTGTACAGCTTCAGAAAGGATCATAATAATACTTGTTAATTAGCTAAACCTTGACACTTTAGATGGCTGATGTTAACATCCCAGTTACTATGTTCTAATAACTGCTAGGCAAAGATTAGAAAGAAGAGTGCACTTCTCCTCTTGGTTTTGTTCTTTGATCATTATATAAATGAACTGTGCTGAAAATTAGAAGAAAAGCTTATAAAGTAAAAAAAGATGCTATACGAATATGATATATAGATATACTGTGTGTGTGTTTGTTTGTGTGTGTGTGTGTGTGTGTGTGTGTGTGTGTGTGTGTGTAAATAAATATATAATATATATATATATATTTGTATGTATTATGTGTGCTTTAATTTTTGAGCAATTTTGACATTTTAGCTGTAGAACAACAGTTTTAGGGTCAAAAGTTGCCATTTGCTACATGATGTTGTAGCACTCTAGCTAGCACCCAACGGCAGTGCTACCCAAAATATTAGTCTTCCCAAATTATTTTTAGGTGGGAGAGGTATGTAACACAATAAATATGACTACTGAGGACTAAGAGGAATACATTTAAAGTTATAACTATGCGATTTTGTCACCAAAGATGTGACTGTACAGATAACAGAGATAAACAACTGGAGAACAATAAATTAAACAGTGGTTTGCTTATATATTGGGTGTAAGCCATGGCACCCTTCATCACCACATACTATCACTCTAGATGAATTCCTAGTTCACATATGCCTAGAAACAGATGTGATTGGTACTATTTGCAAATAAACATATAAGTACTTTTTTTTTATCTACCCATTTGTCAAATATGAAAGCATTCCTGATTGCTTTAAAAAGGTTTTAAAATCAGTTTGGCAAGCGAGGGGGAATGAGGTGGCGGTTTTCACAGGTTTTCCAGTTTCATTGTGAAACTAAAAAATCCTTTTTAACAGAATGTAGTAAAAGTATAATAGACAATGAGAAGCAGGTCAAGGCTCCATATTTTCAAGGCTTCGTATATATTGTGTGAGCGATTTAATGCCTAATGTAGAGAAAACAGAAAGAATAATTCAGAAAAAAAATTATGGCTGGACTCATGCAGGCAAATAATCTTTTTTTTTCATAGGCATAATTATATGTTTGCTGCGTGAATGAAAAGATAGATGCAGTTTTTTCCTGAGAGAGCAGATGCTGCCAAATACATTTAAGTTCATTGCATTTAGAATAACATCTATTTCACATTTTTCATGTCTTGTCAAACAAAAACGGATAGACTTATGTATATTGAAATATGCTGAACCATATTAGATGAAGGCAAGAAGAAATCTAAAAATACACAAAGAATAGTGTTTGCTGTTTGAAAGAAAATCCTCAGCTTTGATGTTAGGGAGGAATACTAGACCTCCTTTATTGTAACTTGGTATGTTGGAATGCATGTAATGTGCTAGACATTGCTAATAGAATAATTATATATCCAGAAGCTGAGGCAGAGAAGAAAGATGATCTTATTTCAGATGACAACAAAGCATCCTATGCATTGGGCTGTTTTTATAGCCCAAACACCAGTTCTCAAGATTTGAATATTGTAAAAATGCTGAAAATCTTGAAGCCATTTATGCCATGAATTCTATTAAATGGGTCCAAGTTTGACATTGACATTATTTTGCATTACGTTATCCAGTGAGTCTATTGTATGAAGGCATTTAATGCCATAACCTAATGTATTCATTCAGTCCAAGGCATTCAAATAATCAGTGTAGATATTCCAGATGTTTTCAGAGCAATCTATCAGCACCATAAGATAAAGCATTAAGGTGAACATAAAACCAACCAAATAATTTCCTGTGGAATTCAGATATATAGTGCTTGCTGTTTTTAATAATAAAAAGTTATTTAGTAAAATATGCTGTAATGAAGGCAGTAAGGAAGTTACACATTGCCTTCTTTTCCATCATGAATTTTCCCAGTAGGGGTCGACTGATATCTTTTTTCAGAGCTGATACCATTATGGGCCACCTTTTCAGGCCGATAACCGATATCAGGTACTGATATTCTGTTTACATCCAGCTGCTGATTCCTGCTCTGGCATCTGAATGTAAAAAGCAGACAGCCGCCTGATCTCGGTCATTCCCTACTGATAGCAGTGCAGGGGAGCCTCCACCCCATTCATCTACCGACAGCTAGATTCCACAGCCGCCAGCTGAATGTAAACAGCAGGCAGTGCAATAGCCAGCCTGCTATTGGCTATTCCAAACTTCAATAGCCAAAGGAGGCTGGCTATTGCACCCACCCACTGCCTGCTGTTAATCAGCAGACTAGCGGATCTGAAGGATAAGGTTCTCCTTCAGGTCCGCTCCTCTACTGATTGGCAGCACCCAGTGGGTGGGTGTTATATCCAGTCTGCTATTGGCAATTGCAATTTGAAATAGCCAATAGCAGGCTGGCTATTGCACCTGCTCACTGCCTGCTGTCAATCAGCAGAAGAGCAGACCTGAGAGAGAACTTTCAGGTATCAAGGAATCTCCTGCTGTTTCTTATGTATTCTGACAGTGGCCACCGGCCACTGTCCAAGTACCCGATCAGAGGCCGCAGCTCTTTGGCTATCAAATTTAGCTTTTTAAAGATGTCACCAGCACAACATATTGAAGTGAAGAACACGTCTAGTTATTGACGCTTCAAAACAAATAACGGGACCACACAGGATCCCATTTATCAAGCTTGAAATTACCTTTTCATTTCATTTCAAGCCTGATGAAGGGTACCCTGTGTGGCCCCATAACGTTATTTGTTTTTACACGAAGCATCAGTGTACAATGGTAAATGCACTGCGCTGCAAAATAGGACTAAATTCACCTATCTCAGTGTACCATAAATGAATAAATCAATATACAAATCAACAACCGTTCAAACATTGTGTGTTACACACAAAAATGTGAATGATGTCCAATCCACAATATCCAAAGACACACTCTTCAATCTCTGTGCTGTATGTAAAATCACCCGTCTCTCCAGGGCTCAGAGCTCTAATCCTCAAATGTTATGAACTCAGCGTGCGTTGACTCGTTTCGTCATATGAGAGTTCTTCTAAACGTCGTCCGCCTATAGGGACATCGGATTTTACATTCAAAACGATCACCTACTATGGAATGTGTGAGTGTTTTATCTGTCTAATAAAGTGCTGGTTTTTAAGATATACTGAACAATTAATTCTTAATTCATAATATTTTTTTGGAGCTAATGAGGGAATGTTGATTTCGGGATGGTAGAATTGAATATGGTGTGAGCATAAACAACAGAGCAGACTAGAGTCAGAGACCGTTTGAAACCACACTAAATGTTGTTTGACCATCTTGAAAAAGAGGTCATTTATCTTTGGTGAGTGTGGATCTATATGTCTTATGCGCTCAGCGGGTGGGTCACACTCATATATATTAGAGGATACACGGCACAGAGAGATTGAAGAGTGTGTCTTTGGATATTGTGGATTAGACATCAATACTATTCACTTTTTTGTGTGTCACACACTATGTTTGAATGGTGATATGTGAGAAGCTAACCGTATTTAATTTTGGTGCTTTATGTTTGTTGATTTGTATATTGATTTATTCATTTATCGTACACTGAGAAAGGTGTATTTAGTGCTATTTTGCAGCGCAGTGCATTTACTATTCCAATGAAGCATCAATAAACAGACGTGTTCTTCACTTAAATATGGTGTGCTGGTGACATCTTTAACAAGTTTCAGTATTGGCGGCGCCATCTGCGCTCACTTCGAGCACCCACGCTGACAGGGATACCCGATAAGGAGTGCAGCAGGATTCTGGAATACATGTCAAATTTACCTTAACTCCTACAGCTGACTCTATCAACAGTGCCCTGACTACAGGAAAACAATGCAGAAACACACAGGGCTAGAATAATCCTTTAAACTTTGATACCATCAAAATCCAAAAAAAGCGTCTTCACCATTTCTCTTATTTTTTATTTTTATTTTCTTTTTGTCTTTATGTCCTCCTACTTCAGTCAGTGTAGGCTACAGTTTAGGAAGATCTACTGTGATCCACCAAAGTTCCCAAACGGTGCGGCTATTCTGCCAGAATCTCTGTACACTTCGAGGTGATTCAGATGGAAAGATGGGAATATAGCATGAGACATCTAGTGAAAGTGGCCTGCAAAGTAATAGAGATAGAAAATTGGAAACAATTAATTAAACAGAAAGCATCTCCAGCTGGTTTTAACTCTAGCTGCTGTAAAGCCACACATCTGTTCAATCTTTGGATATTAAGTCAACAGTATTCTTGTGAACAATAGTTAAAAAATAACATTTCAGTTATTGGCTCGTGTTCAGTGCACACAGCTTAAAGTAGTACTAAATTCTCAAACATTTTTTCAATAATGAACAAAGATTAAGAAATATATGTATACCCAGTATTTCTTTACATTTTTGCCCAAGCACATACAGTCACCATGTTTCCAAACAGCTGGAACCAATTCTCTTGGCTCAGTTTCCCTGAAATTCCTGTTCAGTACAAGATCACAAGGGGCAGTGTAGACTCCAGCAGCTGTCTATTGACTAGCTTGGAGAAGAGTGGAGGGAGAAAGGAGTAGCAGGGAGCAGGAATGATTAGCCTTGCTCTGCCTTTGTGTTTGTGCAGACACACACAGCTTGCTAGCACACACAAGGCTTACTCCATAGGAGCTGCCCTTAGGGCCGGTTCGCAGCAGCTCCGATGCTTTCCAGCACGATTCGCTGCCGTAACGCACTGGAGTGCATTCCCGGACGGCTTCCTGCGTTCAGGGGCGGGAAGGGGGCGTAGCGTTGAAATTAATGGCACTGCAGCCATGCACCCCGCCAGCAGTGCTGCAAAATGCTGCAAGCCCTATTTTTTCAGATCGCACTGGACCGGAATGCAGGCACTGATGTGGGTGGGGGCAATACAGTGCGATGAAGTCAATGGCACCGCAGCCATGCCCCCTCCAGCCCCTGAATGCAGAAAGCCCACCAGGATGTGCTCCAGTGTGTTCTAGCAGTGAATCATGCTGGAACGCACCGAAGCTGGTGTGAACCGGCCTTAAAAAAGGATTTTGGGGTCAGCGTTCAGGGGACCCTACTGATTCTGCAGGTTAAATCATTGAAATAAACCTATTTGACTTGCATGGTGGAAGTACAAGTGCATTTTAATATTATCAAGTCAAATATTGTTGCTGTGATTGCAGGAAGAAAAATCTGAATTTTATTCTGTTTTTGAAAGTCAATGGTGGCTGCAGATTGAAATGGAAAGGTAATTTTAATCAGGGCAAACTGTAAAAGTGTTTGTTTAGCACGTATGCTTGCCATATCAATTCATAATTATTTAGAAAGGTAAGAACCAACATTTGTGACACTTTCCATGTTGGAAATCCTGCTGTTCATTTCCTTAAAATATTATAGTATTTTTTGGCACTAGCTATTTAACATTGATGTTGAGAAACATAATTACAAAGTTGTTATATTCAGGCTTATAGTGTATTTTCACCATTGCAGTCAAAACCCCACTATATGTTTCTGAAAATAATTTAAGAAAAAAGATTCTTACCTTTTAGATATTTATTTGGTAAAGACCTGTGTGCAGTTTGCAGGCTACTCTGAGCACTTTAATTGTGAAAGTAGAGGGACAGACAGAACTCCCTCGCATACTATGCTTCTAATTTTTGAACCCATTGTTCGGACAGACAGTGTTCAAAACTAGTTTATAACTAATAATGAAATCTTCTGGCACAGCACAGACAGGGTTATTTAGAGTAGACATAACTTACCACAGCCCCCTCCTTTACATTACATTAAACCTGAAAGGTAGGTAGGATTTTAAGAAAAATCCATATCAGTCGACCCCTAGTTCAACAGGCAGCCTACCAAAAATGTTTTTAAACTGTCTGTCAAGTTAATGAAATATTTCTCTCTTTTTATGTAAAATATACACTTAAATGTGGATGTTTGCTCTGTGAAACTGCTTGCAGTCTGTCATTCTCATATTCGTTATTTTCAATAGTGGAAAATAAACACTTTTTTTTGGTTTTTGTCCTCAAAAACTGCATGAAGCAAGCATTTTACAAAATCAAGCTTCCCAGAAACTACTGTTTTGCCGAGTGTACCATTTAAATATGAAAAATATAAACTTTTTGGCTATCCAAAGCTAACTGGGGATATGCTTTAGCAAATGGTGTCTGCCTGAAGTTGCAGAAATACTAGATATGCAGTTTCTAGCATATTACTTCTATTGCAACCTAAAACAGTATAATCTTTTCATGTTTTTTGTTCCTCCAAAGCTAAATGCCGATGTTGTTTATTCTATGAGTTATACAAAAAATAAAGTAGAAATAGAAGTAGGAGCCTATCAGAAATGGTATGCACTGTTCACAATAATCCTTCCTTTTTATGATGCAAAAAAAACTTTATTATGTATATTTGGCCTAAACAGCTGCATATATTGTGTCAGTTTTTAAATGTGGTCTACTCCAACTGCTAAAATGCTGTCTTTATAGAATGTACAGTATTTCTTCCTTTTTTTTCCTGTGAAATATTTACACACAGATGTAAAATTTTTGGGATAAAAAGCAGCATGCTGTGTCTCCATTTCAAAATGCATGCTACTCCAACTGCTTTAACGCTGACTATGGAGACTGTACACGATTTATGGCATTTGTTGCATACAGAAGTCACTTTAAATTGTATTACAAGATAAAATCTGCCTCATCTCATCTTCCTCCAGTGCAGCCTAGTAAAACTGATTACACTAAAGTTCAATATTCCTGGCTCTTATCTATGATATAATACACTGTAATTTTTTTTAATGATAAAAACTGCCTCATCTCTCCCTCTTCCATTGTAGCCTAGCAAAACCACTTACATGATGTGCAACGTGTCTGTTGAAAATGTATAGCTCTCGTCTCTAACTAAATATACTCTAATATTTTTTACACAATACAAATTGCCTCATCTCTCCAATATTTCACAATAATACAATAAAATTACTCATCTATTTTACATTGCTGCCCGTTCAAGCTGCTTACTGAGCTATATGTCTTGTCTTTTGTTTCTGACATATGGCACTGCATTTTTTATTTCAGGGTAACAACTGCCTCATCTCATCAAAAGTGGGCTGGGGTTTGGTGCACATATTTTTTTGTGTTGACATATATTTTTTAATAAACTTTGTTGAAAATACCGTGTAGAATTGTACTATAAGAAGATCACAAGCTATGCTTTGAAACAAGTTTTGACACTGTTTGGCATGTGTTACAAAGTTAAGGACTTTGGTTTTATTTTTTCAAAGTTTATAACTTCCGATAGCGTTTAGATCTGTTGTGTCTGCTACTTCAAACACTTAATTTTAGCTTATTACTGGTAGATAAAAATCAGGTATTGCAGCAAAAACTACCTAGTAAAAACACTTTAATTTATTTATTTATCAATAAAGAGCAAGAGAAACCATTACAAAAATCAACAAATGTCAATACGTTCATGAGTATAGCCAGACAGGATAACCTACCATTGTCAGTCAAATGTAAGATACAAGAGTAACATATAGTGATGTTTAATACTATCCATTCAGTAGTGGGCATCCCAAGCTCTCCAGTTTTTTGGGGGGTTTTTCCAGTTTTTTTAGCTGACATAGATTTAAAAAAAACAAAACAATGAAAAACAAAACTTAGAGAGGAGTCTACCAGAACTCCACAGGAAAAAACAAATGAAGATGAAAGGAGAGGCATAGAAAAGGAAAGGCAGAAAAAAAGGAACAGGGCTATAAAACTTTGGTACTGATGAAAGGGATGAAGAACAGGGGATCAGTTCAGGTCAGCAGCCTACCCACTCAGGGAGAGAAAGGAAACAAAGACAGAAAGGCATGTGTAGAGAGAAGAAAGCACTCAGTACAGGACATAGTGATCCCAGACACACACCGGACACCTAATAAAGAGTTATTTTTCAAGTTTAAAGGAGTTAGATTGTGGTGCTGCTACTGTATGTAAGCCAAGGAATAATGTAAAAATAAAAATAAAAAATTATTATGGGAGCAATTTATGTGATGCCAGAATATGGCACTGTCCAGGAGAATTGTACTGTTCTGTAACACCACATGTAGCTTGAAGGCATCTCCCAAGCATGTAATTTGAAGATAATTTGGTGTCTTCCCATGCCGCCCTCAACGTCGTAATAAAATGGAGGGCCCTCTTTCCGCTGAATATTATTTCTTAAAAATGTGTTATTTGCATTGGTACATCCCCTTATGCCAGTGCCCAGCTTGCTATACCCTTTGTTTGACAATCCCTTGCCTATTAGTCTTGAAAATGGCCAGAATTTATTTTAATTGACTTTGGAGTTTGGATTAAGGTTTGCATTTTCTGGAATTTATAATGAGTTTGATGAACAGTCCACAAATTGAACCCAAGCACATTCACTCATCACTACTTGTAACATACTGTACATTATAGCTAATCAGCCTCTTAGAATGTTTTAACTTGGCCCATTCTGTCCTATACTCATGAAGTGGAGGAACTGATTGCTGGGAAAAACACAGGCAGTTATTTTGTGCCAGACATAGGAGAACTTCTGGCAAATACTTTTTTCTCCTTGTGAGCTTGCTCAAGATGATCTCATCAACATTTAAGGATACTCTCATTACCTAATTGTTGTCTTATATGATACAAAGCTAATTAGACAATCCATTTATGTGTTTGTTTTTTTTTACTCTTTAGTTGGTACTCTTTGTTGCTCTCCCCATTAATGGCTGCTCTGTAAGTGCAAGCCATTTGGCTGTAATCCCCGTAGGGCCCTTGAGCTTGTGCTTTTATGTCAGTTTGGTTTCCTGTCATCAGTTTTACATGCTCACTAAAACCAGATTCAGCTCTCAACAGACAAGAAAGCATTACCTGAAGGAATAAAACAAGAATGAAAAAAAGTGGGCAGATAACAGCAAACATTCTGAGC
Source organism: Nanorana parkeri (assembly GCF_000935625.1). NCBI lineage: Eukaryota > Metazoa > Chordata > Amphibia > Anura > Dicroglossidae > Nanorana > Nanorana parkeri. The sequence goes on from NW_017307146.1 coordinate 677,732, forward strand.
TATAAAAAGTTATATGTGCACTGTATATGTATTCTGTAATTGCCTCCCATGTAGGATTTTGTCTGTCTTTCTCCCATCCACATAACCCCTACGAAAATAAGAACTGAAGGTAGTTATCCAAATGAAGCAATTTACAACAGTTTTTTAAATATTTTTAATATTTCACTGTGATATTAAGCTTTTATGTCCTTACCATAGCAAAAACATGACATACTTATACAATAATCTAGGGCCAGTATTGTTTAAATGTGTTAGTTAGGTTCTGCGTTGAGTGATTGTCATGCAAATTCAGGGAAAAGATATTAAAGTAATATTAAACCCTAACCAATTAGAAAATCATAGTGCTTACCATGAATGCACGTCCACTTTTCTTTCAATTCCGTTGGTGCTTTCTGGTTGCTGTTTTTAGAAGGCTCAGTTCCCTTACAGGACTTTAAGGAGCCACTTTTGCGTGCACACTCCTGGCTGGCACAATAAACAACTCTCCTTATGGCCATAGAAACAGGCCCAGCAGCAAGCCGCTCCCCTGCCCCTACCCCCTCCCTGTTCTGTTCTTAATGCACTGCATAGTAAAGTACTCAGGGCGTGTGCTTCCCTACTCGGAACGTTGTGCATTCAGCGCTCTGTGACCTGGAGCGGTAAAAAGAAAAGCTTGTAAGTGTTGAGCCACATATTTAAAGGCAAAAATTTACTACAGAGGGTTTACCTGCTGGCTAAGAATGGATTGTGTTAAAAAAAATATCTGTATTTAATACTTTGTAATTCCATGCAGGTAATTTTTCTTAAAAATAGCTAGCAGTGTGCTGCCCCATCTAAGCTGAGTACAAACAAAATAGATAAACACATACTTTTAGATGTAAAAAGGCATACATTAGTGTGTACCATCTCAAGCCATGGTGTGCCACAACATTGTATAATTTTGTAGTTGCCAGTTATATGTACAGAACTGAGCTGTAGCAAGTTCGGATTGCATCCTCTTTAAAAGTGTAATTTTTAACACTGCGTTCCCTGTGGCCAAGATATTGTTAAAGCAGACCTGGAAGCCTGACTGATAATCATCACTGCTTTAAAGCATACCTGTGCCTACCTAAAAGACAGTAAACCATTGGAAGTACTTAAAAGCAGATACCCATAGGTGCTTGCATGTACCTGAAAGCTGATTTAAACTGAAAGTTCAATTGAGCTTTAAGACTTCACATCATGCTCGATTTATGCAACTATCCGAATTGGAATGTTGTTTGTATACCAGAGTGCCACAGGACTAAAAATCAAGAGTAGTACGGAAGAAATGTAAAGGTACCTGTAGCAGTTTATTAAGGACCCCATCAGGTTATACATACGTGCTAATTGAGTGTTAGGATGTGCTTCATTAAGGAAGCCCATTCATTTGATTGGGTTGAGGGCACACATTAATGCGCAGAGAACCAGTCCTGCACCTTTTATTTTTGCAATTTATAAGACCGCTGTGGTGTGCTCCAGTGCAGATCTTTTGCCTGCTGCTGTAATAGCGCATTATTTAAATTGAATGAAACTTCACCACGGTTTGAGCAATGGGGTGGCAGTGAAGGAGGCCAGGCTTGCTTTTTCTGTCTAAAGTCAAAATATGCATATCATTTCAGCTGCTCCAATCTCTGGATCTGCCGATTGTTTTGACATGATGTTTCTGGTGGTAACCTCTTATGTATTTTATCATCAAATGTACAGAATCAATGTAAAATACTTTGTTATTTTATGTTTTCTTTATCACATTTAAATTATTCTTGTTGACATAATCCTTCCTGTCATGAGCACATTTCGTAGGTGATAAAAAAACATATTTTCTTCATTTTGACATGATTGCCTTAAAGGCACATTTTGCTGTTTTTGTCTCCTAAATCTGATTTCCCAATTGATGACTGTTTTCTGTGCAATGTTGGACTATGTAACAATGTAAGCTCACTTATGAAACACTAAAGCTTTTATCCTGAAAGCACCTTGTCATAAAACTCCCATTGTTACACAAATGCTACTTGATGTTAAATCATAACACACTGAGTTGTGAGTGCTTTGGGATTCTCTGTATAGAAATAAAATACTAAAATACAAAGAGAAGGTTTATGATTCAGTAGAAAGCACATTAATAGATGCTGCTCATTAAAAGATAAATTGCATTTAAATTAGTAGTAAACTCTCAAACTTTTTTTTCAATAATTAATCCAGATCAAACACATATACTGTACATTGCCAAGCAAAGTATTTCTTTACATTTTTGCCCAAACACTTCTAATTTTTGAACAGCTGGCTCTAACTCTTTCAGCTCTGCTTCCCAGAACTTCCTGTCCAGTACAAGATCACAGGGAAAAGAGCAGTCTATGGCAACTATCCCTCTACAAGCTTAGATAATGGAGGAAGGAGGAGCAGGAAGCAGGGGGGTGTCTTGCCTTGCTGTGCCTGTGTGTTTGTGGAGACACACACAGCTTAATAGCACACATGGGGTGGCTCCATAGGACCCTGCAAGGGAAAGGAGCCACCCTAACATGGATATCAGGACCAGTGCTCGGGGGACCAGCTGATTATACAGGAAACTAAAACTTTTAAACATCAAGCATCCATTGCAAGGTATTTATTCAGCATTTAAAACCGCTTTAAAACCTTTTGACTTTAAAATCATTTTAATGCGAGGTTAAAAATATAACAAAATGTTTTAGATTGCTATTCTGATATGTATGACACACCTGTAAGAACAGAGTTAGGATTCTGCAGTTATGAATGTATCATGCCAAATGTTTTATTGACTTTAAGATTAAATTAAGATGACTAAAGTATAAGAATTGCACTGCATACAATAACTATAAAGTTCTCCCATATTTTTTCTGCACTATAGTGCCATGACCTTATGATCTTCGATCCTGACATGAATAGGACTATATGCAGCCTATCAGAAGCCTACACACTAGCTCAGTAGCAAACTGAGCATGTGATTTGACAAAAATGGACTGTTGACACCCTTAAAACTATTGTTCAGATACCTGTGACAGAGGTGGAGGGATTGTTTTCTCTAATGTTTAGCTAGTAAGCTACCAAAAGGATTTGTGCCAGGTATTTTCCATTTTTTCTCTTTATTTTTAAAATGGAGATTTAGGTAGCATGTGTACCATTAAGAAGAAGTAGAAGTTATTTAATTAACACTACTTCTAGATGAAATAATCGTGGCTCAGCCTTGAGAAAATGTGAAAGGGGATGTAGAAAACCTGTGGAGATCTTCCAGCTTACTGAATCCCAGCAGTATCAAAAATAAATTATCTTTAAATGTGTATTAACTATTACAAAGATGCTGCTTCCAGAAAGTGAGTAGTCGCTACTGGAGGACAATGCTTATTTGAATTAAGATCATACCATGTTCTTCCTTGTGGTCCAACACTTGGATCATTCTACTTCCTTATGATTCAACCCCTGGATCATTCTATTGTATTGTACCTAAAAACATATTGGCTGTAACATACCTCTTTTTTCCTCCTTAAGGATTGTATGAAGCGTGATCAGGATGTTTAAAGCTGACAGTTTCATGAACATGTTATTTATTCACCTGTCTGGCTGCACAGTTGTAATACAGGCACTGGCAGAGAAAGGGATTCAGAAAACAAGGCATGCACATCAATGGCACTGCAGCCATGCACCCCACCCGCAGAGCGATCAAACGCGTGGCACATCAGTGCCTGTGTTCTGGTTCAGTGTGATCTGAAAAAATGCTACATGCATTGCACGCCTACCGATGTGGGCATCGCACTGCGGGGGACATGGCTGCGATGCCATTGAGTTCAACGCACCGCCACGACCCCAGCCACCCCTGAACGCAGAAAGCCGGCCAGGATGTACTCAATTGTGTTCCAGCTGCGTATTGTGCCCTGCATGCAGGAGCAACAAAGCAGCATTGTCACTCCATCACAGGAAGCTGCATGTGGTGGACGTTACTGACAGATTAAAAAGTATGTGTGAGACATTGCAGGAGGACTAAGGGAAAGCTGAGTGCAGCAAATGTTGTGGCAAAATATTAAAAACTTAATGGTTTAAATATGGTTAAATAAAAATGGTTTAATATGCTTGCACCTCATCCCCCCTCCACCTTCCCACCACACCCTGCCTGTGGCACCTGTGCAAGGGTGACCTCTCCATCCTTTCCGTTTGAATCCCAAGAATCCTGATTAAGGAAATCTTGTGAGAAGACACTATTGCACTTTGCTGGAGTGTCTTCTTGGGTACATAGAAATACCTGGAGTCTCGCTGGGAAGGGTAGTGACACCCCCCCTCGCAGTATGGAAGGCGGGGAAAGGTAAGTATAGTTATTAGCCTTTTCTTCCCTGTCAAGCTGTTTTTCTGTACTTCTAAGGACTGTGAAAAAAGCAGGCATTGCAGAGTTAAGTGTTGCAGCACATATGTCCTCTAATATGAGGTCAAAGTCCGATTTTAACAATCTATTTCGGGACTAGGGCCCCATTTACATGCTGCGGCTGGGGATTCCTGCTGCAAGAACCTATGGATTCTAGTGGCAAGAATCCAATGTGTGCCCATACAGAGCCACTATGCTCCTTCAAACGAATAACAGGCTGAAATTGACTGCATCTCTTAGTGGTTGTCTGTCTGTAATCATACAAGGAACGATTACCTGTGGTTTGGGATAGATGATTGTCCTTGGGTACAGACAGGGAAAAACATCATCTATTTTGAACCGCAGGTAATCATTTCATTTACAATTACATGCAGACTGCCACTGACAGATGTGGCCGCTGTCAGCCTGTCATTCACTTGAACAGGCAGAGCAGCTGCATCTATATGAACACACCTGAGATTCCTGCCGCAAGAATCCATAGGTTCATGCTGCAGGAATCCCCAGCTAGACATAATAGTCCCATGCAAATGTAGCCCTATTGTCTTATAGTAACCACAGCTAGTAGTGGCTAGTAGTAGTTAGTCAGCTATGCCATAGTTAGCTATACCATGACCTGCATAAGTGAAAATCTTTACAGACCTCTTCCAGTACATAATAGCACCTGTAATGTGTGCTGCAGGACGAAGGACAAGTTATGCCAAGTGGTCAACATTTCAGCAAAACTGAATGCCAGCATTACTAGAAGCAGTAGATGGCAAGATAGTGAAAAGCAGGAAAAGAGGGCAGTTATATATGTGTAGCATGTCTTCTAATGTTGGTGTATTCCATGCAGCCAGGTCTAAGTTTGTGAAAAAGCAACAAAAGCCAAAGCTTTAAACTTATGAGATATTAAAAACACAACACACTGCTTCTTGTTTCACCATTTTTACATTTATTTGCCATGGTAATCTGATAATAATTCTAATACATTTAACAATAAAAGCATCATGGGAGCAGAAAGGGGCCTAGCAACACACAAAGTACCCTGTCAATTTCTTGATTTTATTATCTAACAAGATTATTCTTGCGTTTGTTTTGCATAAACACTTGTTAGTTCTTTTATTCGTGGTCAGGTTTTTGTATTTGCCAAAAACACATGCTGCAGAAATGTCAGGTGTGTCAGTTGTTCAGCAGAAGAAGGTTAATTGGTGTCTGTGTACATATATATTTCCCTTTGTTCCATGTTGATTCAGAACACAGATACATAGTAGGGTAGACATGGAGCTGGTTTTTGAAGGCTACGGAAGGTGTTGACATGACTGTAGCAGGATCTCGCTGTCTGGTCTCCTTAGCACACAGCTGTTGTGATACAGTACATTGCTCTGCTTGCACAGGAGATATTACTATGGTAGTTCCGTTCCCTGCTTAATCCAAATGTGCAGCACTTGAAAGGGATGTGCTAGTCCTTTTCATGATCAAGAGAGGATGCAGAAAGGTAAGGAAGCAATTGGGGAGGAAAAAAATGAAAGGAGTAAGAAAAGAAAATCTTGATTTCCTAGGGGATTTGGTCTCGGTGTAAAAGAGCTGCGTTTAGTTCATATAGAGGGAAAGAGATACAACAGTTGGAAGCAGAGTTAACAGACATCAATAACAGATGTATTACTAAGATGGAATCCATTAAATACTCCTGCTTATGTGTGATGGCATGGATGTTCAAGGTGAAATCACTATCATTTTAAGGACACTTGAACCAGACTGCAAGGAATGTTCAATTGCTGCTGTCATTATAAACTATGGTGCATGTTAAAATTAACTTCGCATTTACATCACTTTCAAATACATCATCACAATTGTAACACATCGGTGACCTATCTTGGGGGAATGAATGGTATTATTGACTTATGCAGGGCTTGAACCTATAGTGACCCTTTGCGGATTCAAATGTCACGGGCAAAACTTCCATCTGGCTATGTTTCCAGTCCTAGCCAAGTTTTTTTAATAAGGATTAATTGGTAGACTTATATTGGCTTTCTGAAATGACCATGACAAATGTATACTTGGCTTATTATAATGTGTGCTCTCAAATAGATGTCTGCAGCTTGCCAATATGAATAAGTGTATATTTTCGTTCGTAATTGGTATGTATCTTGTCTCACCACAAAGAGTAAGAAATCTGAATGTTTTTTGTCTGGAGCTGAAAGCTTGACTATTACCATAATGAATATTCACATTTATATTTTTGTCATAAATACTTTTTGTAATTATTATTTTCTATTTCTTGAAGTTATGTTTACTAATGGTATAGATGGCTTTATGTGGCACAATGAAGACAATTAATGCTAGGTATTTAGTCTCTATAATCAAATGGTGAGTTTGGCAGTATTTTCTAAAACCTGGTACTGATTTATGTGGATAAAGAATTATATTTGGAAAACTGATATGGAGTTAACCAACAACTGAATTTAGGTTGAATTACACCAAATTGTGGTGGGGTATTTATGATGAAAAAGGCATATGTTAAGTTGAACCCAATATAAAAGAAAGAAAGAAAAACACCAATTCAGAGAAGGCAATTAATGTGCCAGTCTGTTTTTTAAATCCCGAAATCATGAGATATGTATATACTGTGTGTGTGTATATATATATTATTTTTATTTTTTTAACGTGTTTAAAATAAATATGGTTTTGTTTAATCAGAATTATGTATATTATTAGTGTTGCAATCTTATAGAGATAATCTTTTGGATTCAGGTTTTTTATTTGAAAGCATTTGTTTCCAGAACTGAAAGAAATAGTGTATTTTTTTAAATAACAAAATTCTTTTATGTTTTTTTTTTTTTAAATTTCTTAAACAACCTAAATATGGGCTACAAAAATCGAGCAAGCTCCTCCCCTGGATACACTCAGGACCCGTTCACACCTAAGCAGCGCGTTAATTAACACAGGCAATCGCATAACGCAATCAATTAATTTGATTAGCACCCCAATGCACCTCCCAACCGCAGTGAGCTGTAATGCAGCACAACACGCAGTACCACAATACCTTGCGTTGCAGTGGAAGTTTGCGTTGTCACTCTAGTGTGACCTGTGGAGCATGGTGCCTCAGTATCAGTGTGACTGTGTATAGTGTAGGGGAGGATTCCTAAAAACAATGGACAGACACTACACCGGCAGCCCAGTCATCCATACTCCCATGGCTTCCTTAAATACACACTTGTAACCCTAGTTCTATTCTTCCAGCCCTGGTATTTGAGTATCATAATTATTTTGTGAATTTGCACTGTGGCTTTTGCAAACCTTTCTGGCTTTTGCATTTTTACACCTATACACAGTGTTTCCTTTGCTGTCTATTTTTACACTTTTCTGTCTTTTCATGTTCTACTCTTGCCCTGGTTATATGAACTTTTCTACCATTGCTATTTTGTTTTGTTTCCTATGCATCATTTAGTAGCCTCATTGTGCCTGTGTATTTGGTTATGTAGCTGTTACCTAATGCAATTCATCACAGACACAGAAGAAGAGACAGTGTTGTTTATCTGCCCTCCCTCTTCACTTGTCCAGTCACAGAACTCCTTGTAATCTTTGAACCATTTACATAGTTGAAAGGTTGTACAAAGTGTTCTGTGAGTGGACAAGGGGAGAGTGAGGTGGATATGCAACATTATTTCTTCCCCTTTGAGAGTGGCAGCTCTCACAGCTGCAGCACTGGCTGTAGTATCCGGCATATACAAATTTATGAATTGTACAGTAAAAAACAGCGATCTGCACAGTTAACACACCTGTCCAGAGGTAAGCTATGTTACACGTAAATGTTTTTTTAAAGATGTCTTTTCCCGAATTTCCTCTTTAACTGTCATATTCAGATTGCATAGTGCTGGCTCTTAAGTTTTGAAAGCTGGCTCCTAGTTCTGGGTGTGATTTGTCCAGGTCTCCATTATGAGCTAAGATAAAGAGGAAAGTTTTAGAAAGAAGTAAAGAAGGGTTAGAATGGGTACATTTGGACTTTAGAAGGGCATGGCATGAGTTCCCAGATGCAATATTTAATGGTTTTAGCTGTTCAGTAATACAGTAATGTATCAGTAATAGTGTCATTTCACTATATAAATATCATAGTGTAATTTCTGGATAAAAATACCTATGTTACTGTAGCTAATTTCTCATTTGATTTTACCCACGTATCCCATAAATAATACAGTAGAATGTGGTTAGATTTTAAAATGTGTTTAATGTTTATGCATATAATGTTAAAGTGCTCTCTGCTAAGTATTTTTCATCTGAAGTGACATAAATGAAATATCAGACAAATTTATTTCTTTGAAAAGCACTATTTATTGGGTCCCTGTGACCCTATTAGTCGATCAGCCATAACATTATGACCACTGTGAGGTGAAATTAATAACATTGATTATCTATTTACAATAGCAACTGAAAGTGGGTGAGATATATTAGGCAGCAAGTGAATATTTGTCGCTGAAGTTGATGTGTTGGAAGAAGAAAAAAATGGACAAGCATAAGGATTTGAGCGACTTTCACAAGGGCCAAACTGTGGTGGCTAGACGACTGGGTCAGAGCAATTCCAAAACTGCAGCTCTTGTGTGAATTTCATGGTCTGCCATGGTCAGGACCTACCAGTGCTGACCCGTGTCCACCGCCAAAAGCACCTACAATGGGCACGTAAGCATCAGAATTGGACCACAATGCAATGAAAGAAGGTGGCTTGGTCCGATGGATCAACCTTTTCTTTTACATCATGTGGATATCCGGGTGTGTATGTGTCGCATACCTGGGGAAGAGATGGCACCAGGATGCACTATGGGAAGAAGGCAAGCTGGCAGAGGCAGTGTGATGCTTTGGGCAGTGTTCTGCTGGGAAACTTTGGGTCTTGCCAATCATGTGGATGTTACTTTGACACCTACCTAAACATTGTTGCTGACCAAGTACACACCTTCATGGAAATTATATTTACTGATGGCAGTGACCCCTTTCAGCAGGACAATGCATCCTGCCACACTTCAAAAATGGTTCAAGAATGTCTGAGGAAAACAACAATGAGTTTAAGGTGTTGACTTGGCCTCCAAATTCTCCAGCTCTCAATCCAGTTGAGCTTCTGTGAGATGTTCTGGAAAAGCACGATCCATCCATGGAGGCCCCACCTCGCAACTTACAGGACTTAAAGATCTGCTGCTGATGATGATGCCAGATACCACAGCATAGGTTCACAGGTCTAGTGAAGTTCATGCCTTGATGGGTCAGGGCTGCCTTGGTGGTAAAAGGGGGACCCACTCAATATTAGGTGGATGGTCATAATGTTATGGCTGATTGGCATATGTAAGCATAAGAAATTTAAAAAATTACAGCGTGGCCATTGTTTCACAGCATGTTGTAGATGAGCAGGTCTGGATCATTCAAAACAAAAGATTTGCTTCTATTATTTTTTGAATGAGCTGTACTCTATGAGCATAATGTAATGGACAAAAAACTCATACAAAACAACAGCATGTCACGATCTGAACAGCATTATATCAAACTGTTATGCAGATATGTACCATGTCCAATATTTTTTTCTAAATGCATTCCCCAGACTGTATTACCACTGTGCCGCAATGGAATTATCTGGAGTTTTTTTCTTAAATACAAACAAATTACAAATTAACCCTTGCAGTGGGGCTACCCCACTGTTTAATACAAGTACATTGACTTGCATTGGAACTGATGATGCAGAGGGACATTCCAAAGCCAGATGTTAGGTCCGAGGTGTGGGCCCGATGTGATGAGGAGGACCTCCCTTACAACCCCGTCTGATGATCACTGGGGTGAGGACAGTGTGCTCAGGCAGGGGGTGCACGGGTGCCGGATCACGGTTTCCAGGTGTCTGCAGCATATGGTAGTGGAGCAGAGTAGGCAGCCGTGCAGAGGTAGTGAAGACAAGCCGGGTCAATATTAGGCGGACAGCGAAGTACCAGACAGGATCCAGAGAATGGTCGAGGGACAAGCCGGGTCGGTTTGAGGCGGACAGCAAAGTACAGAGGGATAGCCCCACACTGCAAGGGTTAATTTGTAATTTGTCAGGAGTTCTTTAAATTCCTTTCCTTAGATCATTTTTCTTGGTGGCATGTCAATTTTAAAGAAAATTTAATGTTTGCCAGTGTTTGGCCCAATCCCAGGAGAAAGTATTTAATTGTGTTTCAGACATCCCATTGCAAGACAGATGAATTACAAGGTTGCTCATGGAAGGAGCTGCCAGGACCACTCATTAAAGTGTGGACGTAGCTGAAAGAACATGGTTCTCAGTGTCATAATTGGCTCAAACTGTTATGTCTTTTTTAATTTTTTTAAAGATTCTTTGTGTATTATTTTTGCACAAAGCCACAGAAGTGACCTGAATTTCTATTGCTTCTCATCTTGAACACGATTAATTTGAAAACATTGGACACCTGGACCAGGTTAAGTAAGAAAAACAGCTTGAAGGGCTTCCTAAGATACAAAGGAAGTAACATGAACTATTACAGCAAGTCTATTTTCACGCTATTGGATCCAATTCCCAGCTTAGATGAGAACTATAGTAAGGATGTGAAAGGCGCATTTTGTTTTACTTGCAATTGGTTTTGGATATTGTAATCAGCAGTAAAAAACACTACAATCCAGAACAACCAGCACTAGACTAGATTTATTATCAACATTGAGCTTAAAGTAGGTCTAAAGGCACCAGCATCATATTAGCTATTTAACACAAACATTGTGAAATAAACAAAAAGGCTTTGTTACTTTGCTCCAAAATATTTTCTTTTAAAACACTGCATATCCCTGTCTCTCCTGAGTAGCAGCTTCTGTTGGTTTTCTGCTTCTGGGTCATCTCAAACCATGCAGCTAGGCTGCAGCCTGTAGAAGAGGCTGGCAAAATAGAGAGGTGGTTGGGATGTGGGCAGGACATTAAGGAGGAGGTGTGGAGCTATGAGAGAGGAGTGAAAAAAAACACTGTTTTTTTAACACAGTTCTTATCACTGTACTTCTGCATGTGTGACTACAATGGGAGATATAGGAAAGGTTGAAAGAAATCTGAACACAGGCATACAGGAAATGTATGTTAATGGGGTTCAGAGGTATTTATATGGACTAAATGGACATAGAAAGCTAAAGATTCAGGGTGAGAGATGTAAAAATGGCATGTCAAAGAAAATATGAATTTTGTTTGTTTTGCCTTTAGCTATGCCTCAATCCATCATTGCCAGGAAGCTTAGCACAGTGGTAGTTATTGATCAACATCTGTTTTTATGCAGCTTGTACATGAATGGTATTAATACTGCTGTGTTGTGTACTATGGACTAGGTGCTTATGCCCTTTATATTCTTACCACAACCCACTTTGTGTTCTATTGGCCTCCAGACATGACCTTTATTGTATGCTAGTATACGTAGAAGTGCTCCAGGGATGGGTAGACAAGGCTAATTTACTCTCAATGTTTTAACATTTGGTAAAGAAAGAACAAATGCAATGCTTAGTGATCATTACAATCTTGACTAGTCAAACATGCAAGTTTAGAGTTCATTTTGTGTGAGATCCTGGCTTGAAGCAAATTTAAAGTCGTAAAATAAAGAATTGCTAGGATTTTCAGCAGAAGAGACATGCAAAAGTACACACTTGCACATTATAGCAAGAGCCCTGTAAAGTTCTGCTTTACAACAAATGTTAAGCATTGGTATCATGAAAGTACTGTCAGGTGCTAATCTTAAAAAAACAAAAACAAATAAACACAACAATAGAGAGCAATTAATCGCATCACAACTTCAAATTGAGGTAAAAGTCAAAAGTGACAGTAGTTCCTCACTCTTTCAACTGTCAAGCCATCCTATTTTTTCTAATTGAAGTACATGTAGTTTGATAAAGCACTGTGTATCATAAAGAAAAGCCTTAAGCTGGTCTTAAGATCTTTCATCTTTCTGTTAGTTGATTTGACTATTGATTTCGACCATAGTGATGAAAAAACTTGAAGGAGCAGGACGGAAAATTTTACTTGAATGAACTTAATTCTAATATTGAATGTGGTTTTTGTTCAGAAAACTTAATTAATTCCAAAATCAAACTAAATTTCGAGCGGCATTTGTCAAGTGTCTGAGGGCATTGGCAGGTGGTAATCGGAAAGATCTTTCAGGCAAAAGTTCTTTCGGAAATCTACTAGTATAGCCAGCTTTACCTTTCTCCTTTTTATGATCCTTTGTTGTATCTCAGTGCTGCTCCAGTAAAGACTCCATAGGATTTCTCAAATCCAATGCAATGGACAACTACACTGACCACCATCGTAAGGGTGAACAATTTTCACCATCTGCATTTAATTTCTGGTCAATATTATTCATTTTAATTTCATGATTATTACTGAAAATTATTTTCTCTCATAGAGCAAGGGATGTTTAAAAGTATCTGCTCTGCATGTCAAATTAGTTAGGTACACCACATTCTCTATTCTTTTATGTTTTATTTATTATTAATTTTACAGCTTACTGATAACTCTCATGTACCATAGGCTGTAAATGTAATAATTTATCAGGGGTTTTTACTGAGACATTGGAATTATTTAATGGGTAACTCTGTGAAAAAGGGATTAGAATGGCCATTTAAAATGACAAATTACCTTTAAAAAAGAGGGTTTTAAGAGAAGAGAATAGCAAGTTCAGTTGACATAAGTTAACTTTTTTGTTTCCTTTATATTTCATGTGCATTGTGTTGCCTAGCAATGTTTGGTTTACATTTTATCATTTTACTTTAGCTTTTGGCAACATCATGTGTAAAAAATCAGTTTATCAACCCCTGACAGCATACATTAGTCAGATGGTGTATGTCATATCTATCTGCTGAAAGGAAAAAATGAAGGATAGACTGTCAAATGTTTTGACTTATAGGCTGCTCAGAGGAATTATCCTTTCATGTTATCTATTTTTGTTTCATTAAAATAAGACAAGAATTTTCTTTGGGGCTGTAAACAGATGTGTATACACATCTAATAATATGTGACATGGGGCCCAGTGACATCATGGATCCTTCCTCTTGTTATCTAGAGTTTGGAGGTCCTTACATCTACACTGGAAAGTGTAACTGATGTGGAAGTACTGTTCAGTTCACTTTGAGCCAAGATTCACATGATGATGCCACTCCAGGAGGCAGGTCTATGACAGCATGGGTTAAGAGAAACTAGGTTGAATGAGGCTGGGCGTCATTCACCCTTAGAACTGGCGACATCTACTGGCCAAGCGGATTTTCTGTGGGGAGAGCAATGGATTAAAAAAATGTTGCAACATAAGCTGCTTTTTTTTTTTACTGTAATAAAATACTTTGGAGCCAGTAAGTCCCATGGAGAAAGTGTCAGGCATTGTATGGAGCTAGTCACCATACAATTCTTTTGTGATTTGATCAATGCAGTGGCCATTGGCTTTTGGTATTTCTATTGCAATTCCCTTATATGGTTTCAGTTGGCTCTGTGAAGGCACAAAACACGCAGAAAAAAAAATAAGGTTTCTTAGTTTAATGTTAAGGTCAGGGGTCTGTTTTATGCATGAGTGTGTTTTTTTTAATTACCATTTATTTATCTATCCATACCTGTTGCTTTGTGGACCCAAACTGTCCTGGCTTTGACACTTATACAGTGGTACACATTTGCAGTGGAGAGAGCAAATTATTTTTGCTCACTCAGTGCACTTTTGCATAATGAAGTATACCAGGACAAAAATATTTATCTGTTTATGTCTTTATACTGTTTTTAATGTATCTTTGCTAATGTTAACACGTGCAGGTTTTGTAAACAAACCTATATCACCGGCACATGGTCCTTTCTTTGTGAAGAATATTTGCTTATATTGTCATGAGAGGCACAGACAACCAGCATTCCGAACCATTCAAGACCTCTCTATGCAGACAGCATGCTAATGGGGCCCCTCATGATCCAGAAACTCTGTCTTTCTCTGTTGCTCATGAGAATATAGATAAATATCATTCACAATGAAATAATGGTGTTTTGGTGTATATGTTTACATGATTTATGGTGCCATGCTATACAGCAACTCATTTCATCACCTTTGTTACTAAAGTGGCTTTATGAACCTGTTTTTCAACACACCTTAATGCCACATACATTTCCTTATGTCTATGAATGGATTGCAAAATGCATCTGATATAAACAAATACTAAAGACAAGCTCCATCAACTACCATCTGGCAACCACTCATGTATTAAGTGCAATTGTAGTTTGTGTTAAAAGGCTATCAGAGTGTCAGATTTTTTTTATTTTTTTTATTTTTTTTCCAAAAACATGTTATTTATGTATATGTTCAAGAGACCGTATAAAATATTAAGGTATTTTTATTGTTCATTATCACTTTAGGAAATGGTTTAACGTTGTCATATTATGTAATATACATTTCATTTTAGATGTAGTTTAGCTTGAGAGAATCAGTGACTAAGCTTCACTTGTTTTCTGTGAACACTTGAATAAACTGTCCTACTTAGTTACTTTATAAGACAGGTCAAAAGTTTACACCCATTTACACTGTAAAAACTAAAGAACATGATGGTAAAATGAATACATTTTTTCAATGGAGATTTTCTTCCTAATTTTTATAACTCTGAATAATAATCAAACGTCAATCATGTTAATGTTAGCTTATATGAGGTTTTCTGAATACATACTTGTATATTATTTCAATAAATTAAGCATTTTTTGAACTGCCAAACTTTCTGTGATTTGCAGTTTTGGCTCGGTTCTTTTCTTTGGAGTGTGTTATAAAAGCTCATATACTTTATGGAACACAAAAATTGTGCATACCTGACCATTGCACTTATGGTCAAAAGCACGTGAACCCTTCCCCCTTCCAAATTTTCCAATTCAGGTGTACACAGTGAAGAATACTGTTAATGCTACATTTAGACAATTGTGCACTTCTGACGTTGTACTAACAGTTTAGGGAAGGCCCATTTTTGTTCACGCATGACTTTGGCTCTGTACACAAAGCCAGGTCCATAAAGACTTGGTTTGGCTATATTTCTGTAAGGCCTGCTCAGAGCCTTGACCAGTAACTCCTTTGAACACCTATGGGATGAATCGGACGCAGATTATAAACCTTATTGTTTAAAACTAGCACCTCATTATTGTTTAAAAATAGTTCCTTACCTCATAAATGCTCTATTGGCTGATTGGGCACAAAGTCTAATAGAGGCATACCATAATTTTGTGGAAAGGTTTCTCAGAAAGGTTGTTATAGCTGCAAAGCTGGGCAACTCTATATAATTCCCATAGGTGTTATGGTTCACAAACGTTTGAACATATTGTGTACTCCATCTCAAAGCTGTTAAGACCACAGTTCTTTAGTAGATCATTCTGATTGTTTGACATTAACCTTGACAGAAGAGTGGAGGCCACCGTTGCTTACCTCCTATAGAATATACTTGTTGTCTGGCTGTTATGTCGGCCCACTGCGTTTGACTTATATGTGAAAACTTAGTGTGGAAGTTATCATTTCTTTATGGACATAGAGTTAAATGGCATGAAAGTAGATATTCACGTGAGATGAATGTACCCCACAACAGCATTTTAATAAAGAGTAAAATGCCACTTTCCTCCATAATTCTGTGTTATATTTCTACCCAAAATAATACATTTCTTCCTGTATTTATGGCATTATCAAGCTTACTCTAAAGCATATTGTATCATTGACAACTAGACCTTGAACTGGCTCTGCTATATGTCTCCAATGTATGTATTACAGAATAATTAGTTACTGCTTTGCTGTACAGACTTTCTATGGTGAAAATAGGAAAAGGAGCCTGGATCATCCTAATCTATCAGTGAAAGAACTGCTTGTGCAAGTTTTTATGAGATTTGAATTCATGACAAATGGTTTGAAAAATCTTGCTCCAAGTATATAAGGAAAAGCAATTCATAGCAGGAACTGCTCCTATGGCCTTTTAGATGAAAGCTGATCTCTGGTCACAATGTAAAAATGCCCTTTTGATATCCGTCTTTTCTCTCATAACACTATAATAAGCTCGTTAAATCTTGGAGGCTATATCAGAGAAACATACTTAAAACCAAAGTAGGCATGGTCTCCCCAATTATCAAGTGTAAACCTAACAAAGAACTTTCTTTATTTGCTCCCTATGTATATATGAGATATATACTGTATATGTGTATATATATATATATATATATATATATATATATATATATATATAATCAGACTTCT
>NW_017307146.1:694434-699959 GCF_000935625.1 Nanorana parkeri
ATAGAAGTAACAGTTCGTTTTACTGATGGGAGTAAATCTTGAACATTATATTATTAGGTCAAGCGTGTGTTTACTCAGGATCAATTGTGTTGCTCTTTAAAACATAAATAGGAAATGGGAAACTATATAGTACTGATATAGTATGTGTGTACTATAAACCATTGGTAAAGAAAGTACATATTTTGCAGCTCTTCCCATTGTTTAGAGGAGTCAAACACTGGACCCAAACATCATAGCAGTTGTGTCAATAAGAATCAACAGTAGTTTGACCTTTTGACATAGCTTGACTGACATTTATGGTACTGCGCTGCCATTTGGAGTTTGGAGACAATAATGCTTCTCTGGTAGAAATTGATGTAGGAAGGAAGTGGGAAGAGCTATGTCCATGTGGGAATTGCTACAAACTTTTAAAAGAGAGTAAAAGGCCTGAACAAAAGCCGAAGGAAGGATGCCAGAGGATTCTACCAAAAGACCCTGCCATGGGGCAACACCAGAAGCCCCACTACAAGAGAGAACAAGACTGCCAAGATTAAGAACCTGTTTTCTAGCAGTCACTTAAGTGCCTTGGGTCTTGTTAGCTAGGGGATTATGGATCAGCTCTAATGGTAGCTAAGTGACTTTTATTGTATCCCTATTGTTTCTGGGAAAGTATAGCTAGCGTGTGCATGTAGTCATATTTTAGCACTCTTTTATATGTCTTGTATTGTTCTCCTATAACTGTAAGTAGTTTGCATATGCAACATATTTGTTTAGTAAAAACACTTTAATATACTCTTGGATGGTTTCCTTTCTTTGCATTAAAGAATTAGACAAATCTTTAGCCAAAAAAGAAAAATATCTGATAACGTCATGTGTTCTTTCCTGTTATCAGTTACATTGTTTCTGTCTCTATGGACTACAGAACCAATCCTCTCTCTTAAGAAAAGAAAGTGGGAAGGGTTCTGTATTCCTAAAGTACTTCTTGTCCTAAAGTGACAATTAAACTCATCCATAGCTACAGTATAGGGACTAACAATGCAAACTTATTCTTTTGAATTTGCTAATTGCCTGGCTGTCATGCTGATCCCAAGATTTCAATATATTTTAATGTATTACTGTAAAAAAAAATCAAAGTGCCTTTTTATTGTTTTGTTTGGGGTAACAACATTATTTTTCACTTCCCTTTTATTTGTTTTTCTATTATACTGCTTGTTTGGAAGTAAAGGCTTTTGGTAATTGCGCTGCTTTCATAAAAGTTTATTAAAAGATAACAGTTAAATTACATTTCAGGAGCAAAAGGCAAAATACAAAATCGGTTAATAAATGTGTAGTGTGACTATCTGTTTACACATGTTTGCTGTTTGTTTTTGATGTACCATTTAAGAGAAATAAATACTGTTCTATTTAATGATCACATCAACCCTATTTTCAAAAGAGAGATTAACGTACAAAAGGGGTAGCTTTTGGCATCAATAACTCCATGTTAGGTTCTAGGTGGTCATTACTTGTTTAAGTATTAAAGCCCAAATAACCCTTCTGGATTCATTAGTCTAATGCAGTCAGGCTGCATATATAGTATAAAATATGGAGCTCTTTTGCTTTCTATTTAATACGAAGGTGTCTATTCACGAAGCAGCCGAAGGATCTAGCCGTAGCTTCGGTCGATCCTTCGGCTAGCTGCGGCCCCAGGACCCCTTCGGTTCAGTAGAACCGAAGGGCTGCTGTACGGGCTATTCACTATAGCCCGTACAGCTCCCGAACTTGGCCGAGCGGCTCAGTCGAGCCGAAGGCATATGCCTCTGCTCGGCTGAGCCGCGCTGAAAGCCGAACCTGGCCGAGCCTGCTTCTGACAGCTGGGCGGAGCCAGCCGTGGTCTTACCAGCTAACCAGGGACACTGATCAAAAGACAGCAAACTCTCTCGGGCGCTCCGGGAGTCTCCCGCTCCCAGCCTCCAAGGAGAGAAACACTGTTTTTTCTTTTATTCTGACACGGAGCCGTGTCAGAATAGAAAAAAAAAATTGCCCATAGGAATGCATTGCTAGATTCCTATTGGCTATTTCAATTTGCAGAGGGACCGAGCAGAACAGCCGAGCCGAATGCCGCTCAGCTCACTGCTGTTCGGCATCTATAAGAATAGACCGAACAGCAGCGCGTAGCATGTCGGAGGTTCGGCTTAGCCAATGTACGGCTGATTTCAGCCGATATATGGCTGAAATCAGCCGTACCAGCCTGAAGTGAATAGCCGAAACAGCGTTCGGCTCACTTCTCTTTAGAACGGTCATTCACTCGGCTGCCTGCGGCAGCTTAGTGAATAGACCCCTAAGTGATGCAGTATGGGTAAAATGCCCTGTACAGACCATGCCTGCCAGCACATAGGAGAGTCAGTCTGTAGGTTTCACACACAAAGCAGTTGCTCAGCTTTCCAGCAGTTTGATGCGCACCCCCTCCCGAACAGTTCTCTAATCAAGGTTGCTCTATCTCTCTGAGCAGCACTGTTGATTAAACCTGTGTGTGTATCATGTTGGACTCTTGGAGAACCAAGCCACTAGTTTGTGAGAACCATGGTCCAACTCTTGTTGCAGCTCTTAGCAGTTTAAAAAAGAAGAGCCCCACAGGTATTACTCTATATGTAACTTGACTAAACAACTGCCAATTGTTAAAATAATTTTTTTTTTCTTTCATTCCTTGTTGCATGTCAGTGCTGCTGATCTCCTGTATTCTCCTTTCAGCCACTCCCTATTTATATGAATGAACTTTCAGTGATGGCTGCATGGCATTTCTCAGGTCAAGTGTCCTGATGGTGACAACAGTGGACCATGCCTGCATAATGGGTGTTGAAATGGCAATTTGTGGTATTTATTGGAAGATATGTGACAGGGTGATGATGCAAAACAAATATGGCAACCAAACAAATCAATTTGTAACTAGCTTTCAGTCAGGTGCACATGGAAAGGCTTTCCACAATACAGACACAAACATTTCCCAATACACTTAGCAGCTAGCATGCAAAATATGTGGAAGACACACTGCCTTGTCAACGCTCCTCTAGAGGGATGGACTACCACCAAACATACCTGCAGTCAATTTCTCCATTGCTATATACGCTCCAAGATGGAGGCTCTCATAGAGTTAGGACCACACTACACATGTTTTGCAAAAGTTGTGCAACTAAAACCTCTGTTTTTAACACAGGTTGTGAGACAGTGTAACCTTTTTTTATTTTTGCAGGCTAGCTGGTAAGTGTGCAGGGTAATAATGCTGAAGCACAATTGAAAGGCTGTGTTCGGAGCATTGTTACCCCAACAGGGAGTGCCTAAATAAGGTCTTCATGGCAGTATCACCAAGTATTATTTTAATAATAGCTGCAGATTTCAAAAGAAAACTAAATACAAACTATTTTTGAAATGGCTATTATTATCTGAGACTTTTGTGATTTGGTTTACATCTATTTTGGGTCAGGATCTAGGGAGTGTTTTCAGATTGGGTTTCAGGGTTAAGTAAAATGTTGGCTAGAATGAAGGTAAGTGCTAAATCTCAAAGTCAGTTTAGATTGTAAGCCCTCAGGGGCAGGGCTCTCCTTATCTTGCTTTGAAATGTATTGTGATTGTAATGTCTTCCCTATATTGTAAAGTGCTGTGCAAACTGTTGGTGCTATATACATCTTGTATAATAATAATAATAATAATAATAATAATAAAGCAGTACTAAACTCTCAATTTTTTCCAGTGATGAATTCAGATCAAACAAACATAGATTGCCCAGCAAAGCATTGCTTTACATTTTTGTCCAAACACTTATAATCATCATGTTTCTGAACAGCTGCTTCCCAGTCTCTCAGTTAAGCTTCCCTGAACTTCCTGTCCAGTATAAGATCACAAGGGACAGTGCAGACTCCAGCAACTGCTAATCTACTAGCTTGTAGAAGGGGGGAGGAAGGAGAATGGGCCGGGGAGAGGGGAGCAGCTTGATTATCTGTGTCTGTGTTTGTGGAGACACACGCAGCTTACTAGCACACACAAGGGTTACTACATAGCACTCTAAAGGAGGATATCAAAGGAGGCACTCTAAAACAGGATATCAGTTCCATTGCTCGAGGGACCAACTGATGCAGGAAACTAAAACTTGTAAACCATGAAGGAACAGCATCCATTGTAAGTTATTTCCTCAGCATTTGAAATAGCTTGAAATCCTTTTGAATTTTACATCACTTTAACCAGTTGACATCCGCGGTGTTAAACCCCCTTCCCATCCAGGCCATTTTTCAGTATTCAGCGCTGCGGTACTTTAACTGACATTTATTAGATTATGTTCAGTGTTTAAAGAAAACTGCATACATTGAAGGAGAACTATGGGGTTAAGGCTTTTCCCCATAGTTCTCCTTAGTGTAACGGGAGGACACAAACTAGCGTCCTCCCATCACCCTAGGCTCAGTATACCGCGAGCTGTAGTTTGCGGTATACTGAGACGCTGCAATATACCGCGAGCTACTGCTCGCAGTATACTGAGACGCCGCAGCTGAAGCGGATCCTGACAATTGTGCCGGGATCCACCAAGCTGCGTGACTGACAGCTGGCTCTGCCTATCTAGAGGCAGAGCCAGCTGTACCCGCCCCACTTTAAAATAAAAAACGTATGTAGCGCTCACCTCCTTTAGAGCCACTGGATATGAATTAGGTTCTCTTACCTGTTTGTTAGTCACAAGCCCTTTTCTTTAGCTCCAGCAACACCGACACTTAGGATAGAACAGGCTCGAGTATTTATTGCTCAGTATTTATTAGTATTTATTGCTCAGTATCAACTAGTAGAGAGGGTTAGGGTTGCAGCTACCCGAGTAACAAAAATAGAGGACAGTGTCTTCACTAGACATGTGCGATTCGTTTCGTTCCGAATCGAAATTCAGACGAATTTTCCGAAATTCGGACATTCGGATGTATCCGAATTCCGAATTACAGATATAACGAATGCAAACGAATCCGAATTTCCCTTTCCGAAATTAGGTAGCGGTGGTTCGTTCAAACATTGGTTTCGTTTTAGTTTCTTATTCGTTCCGTTCGTTGGAGCAAAGGACAAAAACATTTTTTCCCCCTCAAATGCCACTTTGCTGTAAAACGAACGAACGGATGAACGAAACGAATAAGAAACGAACACCAAACGAACGGTCGAACGAACTACCGCTAACGAGTTTCGTCCGAATCCGAATTCCGAATCCGAATTGACTTTCACACCCGAATCCCGAAAAACGAAATAACACAAATCCGAATTTAAAACTAAACTAAACAAATTTTTTGGCAGTGCACATGTCTAGTCTTCACCATTAGTAACAGTAGAAACAGGTAGCAAAAGGTCCTATGAGAGCGAACAGTGATAGATAGTAGCATCAGAGAACAGCCAGGAACAGGACTCTGAAGGAGAACAGTCACAGGACTTGCAGTGTACCAACTGGCTTCTCTTCTGTATAATATTTGAATGGAGGGCGAGTGATCTCTTACAGGGTCCAAACGGCAGCTCTCACATGACAAGGGTATTGTCTACCTTTTTTTTTTTTT